>NC_092158.1:1110300-1319771 GCF_045791955.1 Oncorhynchus clarkii lewisi | reverse complement strand
GATTGATTAAGAGATTGAAGGAGCTATAATCGTTTGGTAATAGATGGAAATCATTGAATATTTAAATTCATGCAGTTTGAAATAAATGATTTAACTTTGTCCCAGAAGCACTCAACTGCAGGGCACTCCCACCATCATATGAAGAAATGTACCTACCTGATTTAAGGGACACAGTGAACAGTTGGGAGTTGGGGCTAATTTCATCATAATGTATATCCTTGGTGTTAACTACACAGTCTGTGAACACACTGAAAATGTATGTTTATGGTTCTGATTACACAAGGTCACAAGGTCATATTTTTCCATATTCTGTTCCAGATAAATATTAAATGTTCAGATTCAATTAAATCTGTTGACCATATCTTTAAATCTTTCAGGAGCTAAGATAATTAATGTCAAAATGCCATCATTGGAGGTTTCGGTAGTTGTGTTTCCCAAGGGACTCCATAGGCCTGCATAGCTGACTTAAGTAGAAAATTGTCTGGTAATGTGTATGTATCTTTCAAATGTTGGAATGTTCTCAAACCATTATTGTCCATGATATTGGTAAGGGTACGGATTTGGACATTTGGACATTATTGTGAAATATTGGAGTATATGCATGGCAATTTGATTCCCAGTTTAAAAAAAATTGACAAATAAAAAGTGTCTGGGGAATAATAGGACAAAAGAGTAGTTTACATTGTTTAAGGGATATATCAGTGGAGACCACCTCTTCCAGGACAATACAACATATTACATTGTTTAAGGGATATATCAGTGGAGACCACCTCTTCCAGGACAATACAACATATTACATTGTTTAAGGGATATATCAGTGGAGACCACCTCTTCCAGGGTAATAGGAGTCAACATATTACATTGTGTAAGGGATATATCAGTGGAGACAGCCTCTTCCAGGGTAATAGGAGTCACCATATTACATTGTTTAAGGGATATATCAGTGGAGACCACCTGTTACGAATCCCTTTTGGCCCGACAGTCTAGGGGGGGATGGTAGTGAGACCCGTAACATAACTCATGTAAATTATAATAGTGACAAAGTAAAAGTGAACGAAATAACCACGACAACCGAAATACCGTCAAACTCAGGGTTTATTTATAAACACACGGTAATGGGGGGGAAGCAGGGAAAAGGGGCTGAGCTGGACCCAAGGAAAGAAACAAATATGCAAAAACACCCCTAAGCTAGACTAGCCTATTTCAACAACAGCTAACTAACTAACCAAAATACAGTGGGTGGTCTGCCCAGTTCTAACTAGTGTGTGTTAACAAAGTTTACCTACGGGTAGTGTATGCCCATGGGCGACTTGTCTTGGTTTCCCCTTTTCCCACCAGCAAACACCATAAGCAAAAACAATACTCACAGGAGATGACAAAGTGATTTGGAGGTGCTCAAACAAAAGAAGAGGTTAATACGCAAAGAGAGAGATCTACATACATGGCATTACAAAAAGATTGAGCTCATGAACAAACAAATGATGGGGTTTTTAAACCATGGGGAAGGAACTGTGATAGGGTAGGAAACAGGAGGAGGTGTGTCTTCTGATTGATGGGTTGATTGTTGACTGATTGGGGAGTGATGATTTTCACCTGTGAGGGGAGAATGAGAGAAAAGAAACACACACACACAGGATACACACACAGGATAACTGTATCCGTAACACTCCCACCCTTAAAAGAGCAACCCTAGGGATTGCGACCACAGTATTACAATTAATACCTCACAAGATCAACAATAAAGTCACCCTTACAAAACATACACAAATCATCATTACACACGAGACAAAGCATCTGCCAACACATTATCTGAACCCTTTTTGTGGCGGATCTCCAAATTATAATTTTGTACAATCAGCGCCCAACGCATAAGGCGCTGGTTCTGGTTGTACATTCGGTGGAGAAAAACTAAGGGGTTATGGTCAGTATACACAATCACTGGTAGGGCACTGGAACCAATGTATACTTCAAAGTATTGCAGAGCCAACAACAAAGCAAGAGCTTCTTGTTCTATTGTCGCATAGTTTGTTTGACATTTATTAAATTTACGGGAAAAATAACAAACAGGATGATCTACTCCACTCTTGTCCTGCTGCAGTAGAACAGCACCAGCACCTCTGGCACTAGCATCTACCTCAAGCTTGAATGGTTGTTCAAAATCTGGAGCAGCAAGTACAGGGGTACTACATAAGAGTGCTTTCGCAGATTCAAAAGCGCTCTTACATTCAGGGGACCACACAAATGGTCTAGCCGGACTAAGCAAATCGGTCAATGGAGCAACTACCGCAGAGACATTTTTACAGAAGCTACGGTAGTAGCCAACCATCCCTAAAAAGCGGCGTAGCTCTCGTCTGGTGGTAGGTGCAGGGAATGCAGTTATAGCCAAGACCTTGGCATCAACAGGGCGCACCTGTCCATGGCCAACCTCTTTACCGAGATAGGTAACAGTAGCCTTCCCAAACTCACACTTTGCCAAGTTCAGGGTTAGAGAAGCAGTTGCCAACCGTTCACATACTACCCTTAGCAAGTCAACATGATCTGACCACTCAGACGAATAAATCACTAGGTCATCAAGGTATGCACTACAATTAGGAACGCCAGCTAATACGGAGTTAACCAGTCGTTGGAAAGTGGCTGGTGCATTTCGCATCCCAAAAGCCATGACTGAGTACTGTAGGAAGTTATCTGGGGTCACAAAGGCAGAAATCTCAGAAGCACGTGAAGTTAACGGAACCTGCCAGTAACCTTTTAAGAGGTCCAACTTGGTTACATACTTAGCAGCACCAATAGTGTCGATACAGTCGTCCAGTCTGGGTAACGGGAACGAATCTGGCATTGTGACAGAATTTACCTTTCGATAATCCGTACATAACCTGGACGTACCATCAGGTTTAGGAACCAGAATGCAAGGAGAACTCCAAGGGCTTGAACTTGGCTTAGCCAGGTCATTCTCCAACAAATATCTCACCTCATCCCTCATTATCTTCCTCTTGGAAGCGTTGATACGATATGGGTGTTGCTTGATAGGTGTAGCATTTCCAACATTAATGTCATGTTCCAACACATTTGTGCGAGTAGGAACGTCATTAAAGAGACATGGAAAACTGTGTAGTAGCCTCACAATATCATTAGCCTGTCCATCCGTTAAATGAACCAGACCTGACTGGATAGACAGCAGCATTTCTGAGTTGGGCAATCTAACACACTGCTGCTGAGTATTGCGCAACTCCAAGCCATCAACATCATCAATATGACAGTCCACTATCATCGCAGTAGTAGCAGAGGAGACAGCAGTACCTTCCTCTGTTTTTGAACTATCTAACTGTGTGATGGGTCAGGTGTGGTATGCTTTCAACATGTTAATGTGACACACACGAGATTGGCGTTTTCTATCAGGAGTTTGAAGCACATAGTCAGTTTCACTTATTTTCTTTTCAATTAAATAAGGACCAGAGAAACGAGCTGACAGTGAAGATCCTTTAACAGGTAATAACACCAGTACTTGGTCACCTGGCTGTAGTGGACGAGAAACAGCCTCTTTATCATAGTGTCTTTTCATGCTCCTCTGTGAGGAAGACAGAGCTTCCTTTGCAAGAGCACAAGCTTGGTGTAGGCGCTCACGAAAGCGACTAACATAGTCCAACACATTCTCATCTCTGGTACACAACTCTTGGGACAAGAACTGTTCTTTAAGGACTTTCATTGGTCCTCTTACTGTGTGACCAAACACTAGTTCAGCCGGGCTGAAACCTAGGGACTCCTGCACAGTTTCACGAGCAGCAAACAAAACTAGAGGAACTCCCTCATCCCAATCTTTCTCAGATTCCAAACAATATTTACGTAGCATAGACTTCAGTGTCTGATGCCATCTTTCAAGCGCACCCTGAGACTCTGGGTGATAGGCGCTTGATACACGGTGCGTAATTGATAAGGATTTCAACACCTGCTTGAAGAGCTTGGATAGGAAATTGGTACCTTGATCGCTTTGTACCACCTTAGGTAACCCGAATGTCGTGAAGAATTTTATTAAGGCTTTACTCACTATCGGAGCTGTAATCCTTCTCAGAGGAATAGCCTCGGGGTATCTTGTAGCCATACACATTATCGTTAACAAAAACTGGTTACCCGATTTTGTCTTCGGTAACGGTCCGACACAATCAACCACCACATGCTCAAATGGTTCACCTATGACAGGTATGGGACAAAGAGGAGCGGGAGGAATAACCTGATTTGGTTTTCCTGTTATCTGACAGGTGTGGCATGTCCGACAGAACTGAGACACATCTTGTTTTAAACCCGGCCAAAAGAAATGTCGAAGGATCCGATCATACGTCTTTGTAATTCCTAAATGACCAGACCACTGGTGATCATGAGCAAGGGATAACACATTTTGTCGAAAGGCTGTAGGAATCACTATTTGGTAAACAGCATTCCAATCTCCACCCGCGTCAACATGGGATTTCCATTTACGCATGAGGAGATTACCATCCATGAAGTAAGCCACATTCTTCTTCTTCACCTCTTCTAACGAGACAACACTAGAAAAACATTTAGCAAGTTTGTTGTCAACCTTTTGGTTAGCAATCAGCTGCTCACGAGTGACTGGTAACTGTATTGCATCAGCAATGAGTTCAACGTTCTTTGATTCTTTCCTGGGCTGTTTGTCAGAGGTGATCAGCTTCTCAGAGGTATCACACAATCCATCCTCTTGATCATCCTCTTTGAACAGAACAGTGTTCGACAAATCTATCACGTCACCCTCTTGTAGTGCCTGAGCACGAGTGACAGCACAAGCGGGGAACACATGTGGATAACTCTGTGCCAACTCATTCGAGAGAGAGTGGTCACTTTTATCCAATACTTCCAATACGGGTACTACCTTTCCTCCGGCAATATCGTTACCCATTATAAAGGTCACACCTTTCACTGGCAACATAGGACGTACCCCCACTCTGAATATTCCACTGATTAACTCAGAGTGTACTTTCACAAAGTGCAATGGCACTGGGACAAAACCCATTTCAATACCCTGCACTAACACACTGGAACCACAGTATGTATCGTCAGATAAGGGCAACACATCAGACAATATAAACGACTGCGCCGCACCAGTATCTCTAAGGATTTTAACCGGACGCTGAGACGCTTCGTCATTCTCTAGGGACACAAACCCCTCGGAAATGAATGGTTCATAACTGCGGTCGGGGACTGAGACTTTCAAACTACAGTTACCCTGAGGCAGCTGTTTTGTTGCAGACCTCACAACCGTACGAATTAGAGCAACACCTGTTGGTGGCTTGGCACGAAGAGGCATCCCTTGTTTGCGTTTAAGCAGGAAGCAATCATTAATCATATGTCCCACTTTATGACAATAGAAACAGGAACGCTCATTCTTCTGGCGTGCTTGATATACTACTGCAGGCCGACTAGGGCTAAAGGTAGGAAACTCAGTGGTTCTACTCTCAGTTTGAGCCGAAAACACACTCTTGTGCGTCAACACAAACTCGTCTGCCAACACAGACGCTTGTGTCAGGGAGGATACTTTCTGTTCGTTTAGGTAAACTACAATGCGTTCGGGTAAGCAATTTTTAAACTCTTCCAACAAGATTAACTCCCGGAGAGAGTTGAAATCAGTTACCTTACTAGCAGCATGCCATTTATCAAACAGATTTCCCTTGTCTCTAGCAAATTCCACATAAGTCTTACTAGAAGACTTTCTATGAGACCTAAATCTCTGTCGGTATGCCTCAGGCACAAGCTCATAGGCACGAAGAACAGTAGCTTTGACCACTTCATAATTCAAACTGTCCTCTAGAGGTAGCGCTGACAAAACCTCTTGGGCTTTACCAGTTAATTTACACTGAAGTAATAGGCACCATACCTCTTCAGGCCACTTCAATGCTACGGCTATACGCTCAAATACACAAAAATAGGAGTCAACCTCCGACTCTCTGAACAAAGGTACTAAGGCTATCTGCCTACTAATGTCAAACGTGTTTGAGGACACAACAGGTGAGGACGGCTCACAAACAGGCACAGTAGGAACGAAGGCTAGCCTCGCTGTCTCTGCCTCCAGTTCCATCTGGCGCATTTTAAACGTCATCTGCCGCTGTTCTCTTTCTGCCTCAATTTTACACATCATCTGCCGTTGTTCTCTTTCTGCCTCAATTTTACACATCTCCAACTGGAGAGTCTCTCGCCTAATTTGGGCTCTCTCTTCCACCTCTAGTTGGAACTGTGCTAAACAGACATCCCTTCTGGCATCACCGTTTGACAGTGGGGAGAGTGGATCAAAATGGGACAATGTGGCTGGTGTTTTAGCCTCGCCCTCATTATCAGACACCAATGGGCTTACAGGAGCAGCAACATCCCCTACAGTGGTAGTATGCTCAGGCAGCGGTAACACAAGCACCTGCTCTTCCAACAATACATTTAACACTAGCTGTTTAACCTCCGCCTTAACTACACTCTGCGGAATCGATATTGAGTAATGGTCAGCCAAGGTCATTAAATCAACTCTACGACATTTATCAAAAACCTCCCACGAAGGGTTATCCAAAAAGGACTTCAAATCAAAAGTAGCCATCTTACACTACTTCACAAGAGCCAACGAAAATAGCAAACACTAACGCTACTTCAGCTATGACGTTCAACACTGAACTATACCACTACAACAATCTACATGAGCGGCATGGGTGTCAGTAAAGACAGATCCCGGATGAGGCTCCACTTATGTTACGAATCCCTTTTGGCCCGACAGTCTAGGGGGGATGGTAGTGAGACCCGTAACATAACTCATGTAAATTATAATAGTGACAAAGTAAAAGTGAACGAAATAACCACGACAACCGAAATACCGTCAAACTCAGGGTTTATTTATAAACACACGGTAATGGGGGGGAAGCAGGGAAAAGGGGCTGAGCTGGACCCAAGGAAAGAAACAAATATGCAAAAACACCCCTAAGCTAGACTAGCCTATTTCAACAACAGCTAACTAACTAACCAAAATACAGTGGGTGGTCTGCCCAGTTCTAACTAGTGTGTGTTAACAAAGTTTACCTACGGGTAGTGTATGCCCATGGGCGACTTGTCTTGGTTTCCCCTTTTCCCACCAGCAAACACCATAAGCAAAAACAATACTCACAGGAGATGACAAAGTGATTTGGAGGTGCTCAAACAAAAGAAGAGGTTAATACGCAAAGAGAGAGATCTACATACATGGCATTACAAAAAGATTGAGCTCATGAACAAACAAATGATGGGGTTTTTAAACCATGGGGAAGGAACTGTGATAGGGTAGGAAACAGGAGGAGGTGTGTCTTCTGATTGATGGGTTGATTGTTGACTGATTGGGGAGTGATGATTTTCACCTGTGAGGGGAGAATGAGAGAAAAGAAACACACACACACAGGATACACACACAGGATAACTGTATCCGTAACACTCCCACCCTTAAAAGAGCAACCCTAGGGATTGCGACCACAGTATTACAATTAATACCTCACAAGATCAACAATAAAGTCACCCTTACAAAACATACACAAATCATCATTACACACGAGACAAAGCATCTGCCAACACATTATCTGAACCCTTTTTGTGGCGGATCTCCAAATTATAATTTTGTACAATCAGCGCCCAACGCATAAGGCGCTGGTTCTGGTTGTACATTCGGTGGAGAAAAACTAAGGGGTTATGGTCAGTATACACAATCACTGGTAGGGCACTGGAACCAATGTATACTTCAAAGTATTGCAGAGCCAACAACAAAGCAAGAGCTTCTTGTTCTATTGTCGCATAGTTTGTTTGACATTTATTAAATTTACGGGAAAAATAACAAACAGGATGATCTACTCCACTCTTGTCCTGCTGCAGTAGAACAGCACCAGCACCTCTGGCACTAGCATCTACCTCAAGCTTGAATGGTTGTTCAAAATCTGGAGCAGCAAGTACAGGGGTACTACATAAGAGTGCTTTCGCAGATTCAAAAGCGCTCTTACATTCAGGGGACCACACAAATGGTCTAGCCGGACTAAGCAAATCGGTCAATGGAGCAACTACCGCAGAGAAATTTTTACAGAAGCTACGGTAGTAGCCAACCATCCCTAAAAAGCGGCGTAGCTCTCGTCTGGTGGTAGGTGCAGGGAATGCAGTTATAGCCAAGACCTTGGCATCAACAGGGCGCACCTGTCCATGGCCAACCTCTTTACCGAGATAGGTAACAGTAGCCTTCCCAAACTCACACTTTGCCAAGTTCAGGGTTAGAGAAGCAGTTGCCAACCGTTCACATACTACCCTTAGCAAGTCAACATGATCTGACCACTCAGACGAATAAATCACTAGGTCATCAAGGTATGCACTACAATTAGGAACGCCAGCTAATACGGAGTTAACCAGTCGTTGGAAAGTGGCTGGTGCATTTCGCATCCCAAAAGCCATGACTGAGTACTGTAGGAAGTTATCTGGGGTCACAAAGGCAGAAATCTCAGAAGCACGTGAAGTTAACGGAACCTGCCAGTAACCTTTTAAGAGGTCCAACTTGGTTACATACTTAGCAGCACCAATAGTGTCGATACAGTCGTCCAGTCTGGGTAACGGGAACGAATCTGGCATTGTGACAGAATTTACCTTTCGATAATCCGTACATAACCTGGACGTACCATCAGGTTTAGGAACCAGAATGCAAGGAGAACTCCAAGGGCTTGAACTTGGCTTAGCCAGGTCATTCTCCAACAAATATCTCACCTCATCCCTCATTATCTTCCTCTTGGAAGCGTTGATACGATATGGGTGTTGCTTGATAGGTGTAGCATTTCCAACATTAATGTCATGTTCCAACACATTTGTGCGAGTAGGAACGTCATTAAAGAGACATGGAAAACTGTGTAGTAGCCTCACAATATCATTAGCCTGTCCATCCGTTAAATGAACCAGACCTGACTGGATAGACAGCAGCATTTCTGAGTTGGGCAATCTAACACACTGCTGCTGAGTATTGCGCAACTCCAAGCCATCAACATCATCAATATGACAGTCCACTATCATCGCAGTAGTAGCAGAGGAGACAGCAGTACCTTCCTCTGTTTTTGAACTATCTAACTGTGTGATGGGTCAGGTGTGGTATGCTTTCAACATGTTAATGTGACACACACGAGATTGGCGTTTTCTATCAGGAGTTTGAAGCACATAGTCAGTTTCACTTATTTTCTTTTCAATTAAATAAGGACCAGAGAAACGAGCTGACAGTGAAGATCCTTTAACAGGTAATAACACCAGTACTTGGTCACCTGGCTGTAGTGGACGAGAAACAGCCTCTTTATCATAGTGTCTTTTCATGCTCCTCTGTGAGGAAGACAGAGCTTCCTTTGCAAGAGCACAAGCTTGGTGTAGGCGCTCACGAAAGCGACTAACATAGTCCAACACATTCTCATCTCTGGTACACAACTCTTGGGACAAGAACTGTTCTTTAAGGACTTTCATTGGTCCTCTTACTGTGTGACCAAACACTAGTTCAGCCGGGCTGAAACCTAGGGACTCCTGCACAGTTTCACGAGCAGCAAACAAAACTAGAGGAACTCCCTCATCCCAATCTTTCTCAGATTCCAAACAATATTTACGTAGCATAGACTTCAGTGTCTGATGCCATCTTTCAAGCGCACCCTGAGACTCTGGGTGATAGGCGCTTGATACACGGTGCGTAATTGATAAGGATTTCAACACCTGCTTGAAGAGCTTGGATAGGAAATTGGTACCTTGATCGCTTTGTACCACCTTAGGTAACCCGAATGTCGTGAAGAATTTTATTAAGGCTTTACTCACTATCGGAGCTGTAATCCTTCTCAGAGGAATAGCCTCGGGGTATCTTGTAGCCATACACATTATCGTTAACAAAAACTGGTTACCCGATTTTGTCTTCGGTAACGGTCCGACACAATCAACCACCACATGCTCAAATGGTTCACCTATGACAGGTATGGGACAAAGAGGAGCGGGAGGAATAACCTGATTTGGTTTTCCTGTTATCTGACAGGTGTGGCATGTCCGACAGAACTGAGACACATCTTGTTTTAAACCCGGCCAAAAGAAATGTCGAAGGATCCGATCATACGTCTTTGTAATTCCTAAATGACCAGACCACTGGTGATCATGAGCAAGGGATAACACATTTTGTCGAAAGGCTGTAGGAATCACTATTTGGTAAACAGCATTCCAATCTCCACCCGCGTCAACATGGGATTTCCATTTACGCATGAGGAGATTACCATCCATGAAGTAAGCCACATTCTTCTTCTTCACCTCTTCTAACGAGACAACACTAGAAAAACATTTAGCAAGTTTGTTGTCAACCTTTTGGTTAGCAATCAGCTGCTCACGAGTGACTGGTAACTGTATTGCATCAGCAATGAGTTCAACGTTCTTTGATTCTTTCCTGGGCTGTTTGTCAGAGGTGATCAGCTTCTCAGAGGTATCACACAATCCATCCTCTTGATCATCCTCTTTGAACAGAACAGTGTTCGACAAATCTATCACGTCACCCTCTTGTAGTGCCTGAGCACGAGTGACAGCACAAGCGGGGAACACATGTGGATAACTCTGTGCCAACTCATTCGAGAGAGAGTGGTCACTTTTATCCAATACTTCCAATACGGGTACTACCTTTCCTCCGGCAATATCGTTACCCATTATAAAGGTCACACCTTTCACTGGCAACATAGGACGTACCCCCACTCTGAATATTCCACTGATTAACTCAGAGTGTACTTTCACAAAGTGCAATGGCACTGGGACAAAACCCATTTCAATACCCTGCACTAACACACTGGAACCACAGTATGTATCGTCAGATAAGGGCAACACATCAGACAATATAAACGACTGCGCCGCACCAGTATCTCTAAGGATTTTAACCGGACGCTGAGACGCTTCGTCATTCTCTAGGGACACAAACCCCTCGGAAATGAATGGTTCATAACTGCGGTCGGGGACTGAGACTTTCAAACTACAGTTACCCTGAGGCAGCTGTTTTGTTGCAGACCTCACAACCGTACGAATTAGAGCAACACCTGTTGGTGGCTTGGCACGAAGAGGCATCCCTTGTTTGCGTTTAAGCAGGAAGCAATCATTAATCATATGTCCCACTTTATGACAATAGAAACAGGAACGCTCATTCTTCTGGCGTGCTTGATATACTACTGCAGGCCGACTAGGGCTAAAGGTAGGAAACTCAGTGGTTCTACTCTCAGTTTGAGCCGAAAACACACTCTTGTGCGTCAACACAAACTCGTCTGCCAACACAGACGCTTGTGTCAGGGAGGATACTTTCTGTTCGTTTAGGTAAACTACAATGCGTTCGGGTAAGCAATTTTTAAACTCTTCCAACAAGATTAACTCCCGGAGAGAGTTGAAATCAGTTACCTTACTAGCAGCATGCCATTTATCAAACAGATTTCCCTTGTCTCTAGCAAATTCCACATAAGTCTTACTAGAAGACTTTCTATGAGACCTAAATCTCTGTCGGTATGCCTCAGGCACAAGCTCATAGGCACGAAGAACAGTAGCTTTGACCACTTCATAATTCAAACTGTCCTCTAGAGGTAGCGCTGACAAAACCTCTTGGGCTTTACCAGTTAATTTACACTGAAGTAATAGGCACCATACCTCTTCAGGCCACTTCAATGCTACGGCTATACGCTCAAATACACAAAAATAGGAGTCAACCTCCGACTCTCTGAACAAAGGTACTAAGGCTATCTGCCTACTAATGTCAAACGTGTTTGAGGACACAACAGGTGAGGACGGCTCACAAACAGGCACAGTAGGAACGAAGGCTAGCCTCGCTGTCTCTGCCTCCAGTTCCATCTGGCGCATTTTAAACGTCATCTGCCGCTGTTCTCTTTCTGCCTCAATTTTACACATCATCTGCCGTTGTTCTCTTTCTGCCTCAATTTTACACATCTCCAACTGGAGAGTCTCTCGCCTAATTTGGGCTCTCTCTTCCACCTCTAGTTGGAACTGTGCTAAACAGACATCCCTTCTGGCATCACCGTTTGACAGTGGGGAGAGTGGATCAAAATGGGACAATGTGGCTGGTGTTTTAGCCTCGCCCTCATTATCAGACACCAATGGGCTTACAGGAGCAGCAACATCCCCTACAGTGGTAGTATGCTCAGGCAGCGGTAACACAAGCACCTGCTCTTCCAACAATACATTTAACACTAGCTGTTTAACCTCCGCCTTAACTACACTCTGCGGAATCGATATTGAGTAATGGTCAGCCAAGGTCATTAAATCAACTCTACGACATTTATCAAAAACCTCCCACGAAGGGTTATCCAAAAAGGACTTCAAATCAAAAGTAGCCATCTTACACTACTTCACAAGAGCCAACGAAAATAGCAAACACTAACGCTACTTCAGCTATGACGTTCAACACTGAACTATACCACTACAACAATCTACATGAGCGGCATGGGTGTCAGTAAAGACAGATCCCGGATGAGGCTCCACTTATGTTACGAATCCCTTTTGGCCCGACAGTCTAGGGGGGATGGTAGTGAGACCCGTAACATAACTCATGTAAATTATAATAGTGACAAAGTAAAAGTGAACGAAATAACCACGACAACCGAAATACCGTCAAACTCAGGGTTTATTTATAAACACACGGTAATGGGGGGGAAGCAGGGAAAAGGGGCTGAGCTGGACCCAAGGAAAGAAACAAATATGCAAAAACACCCCTAAGCTAGACTAGCCTATTTCAACAACAGCTAACTAACTAACCAAAATACAGTGGGTGGTCTGCCCAGTTCTAACTAGTGTGTGTTAACAAAGTTTACCTACGGGTAGTGTATGCCCATGGGCGACTTGTCTTGGTTTCCCCTTTTCCCACCAGCAAACACCATAAGCAAAAACAATACTCACAGGAGATGACAAAGTGATTTGGAGGTGCTCAAACAAAAGAAGAGGTTAATACGCAAAGAGAGAGATCTACATACATGGCATTACAAAAAGATTGAGCTCATGAACAAACAAATGATGGGGTTTTTAAACCATGGGGAAGGAACTGTGATAGGGTAGGAAACAGGAGGAGGTGTGTCTTCTGATTGATGGGTTGATTGTTGACTGATTGGGGAGTGATGATTTTCACCTGTGAGGGGAGAATGAGAGAAAAGAAACACACACACACAGGATACACACACAGGATAACTGTATCCGTAACACTCCCACCCTTAAAAGAGCAACCCTAGGGATTGCGACCACAGTATTACAATTAATACCTCACAAGATCAACAATAAAGTCACCCTTACAAAACATACACAAATCATCATTACACACGAGACAAAGCATCTGCCAACACATTATCTGAACCCTTTTTGTGGCGGATCTCCAAATTATAATTTTGTACAATCAGCGCCCAACGCATAAGGCGCTGGTTCTGGTTGTACATTCGGTGGAGAAAAACTAAGGGGTTATGGTCAGTATACACAATCACTGGTAGGGCACTGGAACCAATGTATACTTCAAAGTATTGCAGAGCCAACAACAAAGCAAGAGCTTCTTGTTCTATTGTCGCATAGTTTGTTTGACATTTATTAAATTTACGGGAAAAATAACAAACAGGATGATCTACTCCACTCTTGTCCTGCTGCAGTAGAACAGCACCAGCACCTCTGGCACTAGCATCTACCTCAAGCTTGAATGGTTGTTCAAAATCTGGAGCAGCAAGTACAGGGGTACTACATAAGAGTGCTTTCGCAGATTCAAAAGCGCTCTTACATTCAGGGGACCACACAAATGGTCTAGCCGGACTAAGCAAATCGGTCAATGGAGCAACTACCGCAGAGAAATTTTTACAGAAGCTACGGTAGTAGCCAACCATCCCTAAAAAGCGGCGTAGCTCTCGTCTGGTGGTAGGTGCAGGGAATGCAGTTATAGCCAAGACCTTGGCATCAACAGGGCGCACCTGTCCATGGCCAACCTCTTTACCGAGATAGGTAACAGTAGCCTTCCCAAACTCACACTTTGCCAAGTTCAGGGTTAGAGAAGCAGTTGCCAACCGTTCACATACTACCCTTAGCAAGTCAACATGATCTGACCACTCAGACGAATAAATCACTAGGTCATCAAGGTATGCACTACAATTAGGAACGCCAGCTAATACGGAGTTAACCAGTCGTTGGAAAGTGGCTGGTGCATTTCGCATCCCAAAAGCCATGACTGAGTACTGTAGGAAGTTATCTGGGGTCACAAAGGCAGAAATCTCAGAAGCACGTGAAGTTAACGGAACCTGCCAGTAACCTTTTAAGAGGTCCAACTTGGTTACATACTTAGCAGCACCAATAGTGTCGATACAGTCGTCCAGTCTGGGTAACGGGAACGAATCTGGCATTGTGACAGAATTTACCTTTCGATAATCCGTACATAACCTGGACGTACCATCAGGTTTAGGAACCAGAATGCAAGGAGAACTCCAAGGGCTTGAACTTGGCTTAGCCAGGTCATTCTCCAACAAATATCTCACCTCATCCCTCATTATCTTCCTCTTGGAAGCGTTGATACGATATGGGTGTTGCTTGATAGGTGTAGCATTTCCAACATTAATGTCATGTTCCAACACATTTGTGCGAGTAGGAACGTCATTAAAGAGACATGGAAAACTGTGTAGTAGCCTCACAATATCATTAGCCTGTCCATCCGTTAAATGAACCAGACCTGACTGGATAGACAGCAGCATTTCTGAGTTGGGCAATCTAACACACTGCTGCTGAGTATTGCGCAACTCCAAGCCATCAACATCATCAATATGACAGTCCACTATCATCGCAGTAGTAGCAGAGGAGACAGCAGTACCTTCCTCTGTTTTTGAACTATCTAACTGTGTGATGGGTCAGGTGTGGTATGCTTTCAACATGTTAATGTGACACACACGAGATTGGCGTTTTCTATCAGGAGTTTGAAGCACATAGTCAGTTTCACTTATTTTCTTTTCAATTAAATAAGGACCAGAGAAACGAGCTGACAGTGAAGATCCTTTAACAGGTAATAACACCAGTACTTGGTCACCTGGCTGTAGTGGACGAGAAACAGCCTCTTTATCATAGTGTCTTTTCATGCTCCTCTGTGAGGAAGACAGAGCTTCCTTTGCAAGAGCACAAGCTTGGTGTAGGCGCTCACGAAAGCGACTAACATAGTCCAACACATTCTCATCTCTGGTACACAACTCTTGGGACAAGAACTGTTCTTTAAGGACTTTCATTGGTCCTCTTACTGTGTGACCAAACACTAGTTCAGCCGGGCTGAAACCTAGGGACTCCTGCACAGTTTCACGAGCAGCAAACAAAACTAGAGGAACTCCCTCATCCCAATCTTTCTCAGATTCCAAACAATATTTACGTAGCATAGACTTCAGTGTCTGATGCCATCTTTCAAGCGCACCCTGAGACTCTGGGTGATAGGCGCTTGATACACGGTGCGTAATTGATAAGGATTTCAACACCTGCTTGAAGAGCTTGGATAGGAAATTGGTACCTTGATCGCTTTGTACCACCTTAGGTAACCCGAATGTCGTGAAGAATTTTATTAAGGCTTTACTCACTATCGGAGCTGTAATCCTTCTCAGAGGAATAGCCTCGGGGTATCTTGTAGCCATACACATTATCGTTAACAAAAACTGGTTACCCGATTTTGTCTTCGGTAACGGTCCGACACAATCAACCACCACATGCTCAAATGGTTCACCTATGACAGGTATGGGACAAAGAGGAGCGGGAGGAATAACCTGATTTGGTTTTCCTGTTATCTGACAGGTGTGGCATGTCCGACAGAACTGAGACACATCTTGTTTTAAACCCGGCCAAAAGAAATGTCGAAGGATCCGATCATACGTCTTTGTAATTCCTAAATGACCAGACCACTGGTGATCATGAGCAAGGGATAACACATTTTGTCGAAAGGCTGTAGGAATCACTATTTGGTAAACAGCATTCCAATCTCCACCCGCGTCAACATGGGATTTCCATTTACGCATGAGGAGATTACCATCCATGAAGTAAGCCACATTCTTCTTCTTCACCTCTTCTAACGAGACAACACTAGAAAAACATTTAGCAAGTTTGTTGTCAACCTTTTGGTTAGCAATCAGCTGCTCACGAGTGACTGGTAACTGTATTGCATCAGCAATGAGTTCAACGTTCTTTGATTCTTTCCTGGGCTGTTTGTCAGAGGTGATCAGCTTCTCAGAGGTATCACACAATCCATCCTCTTGATCATCCTCTTTGAACAGAACAGTGTTCGACAAATCTATCACGTCACCCTCTTGTAGTGCCTGAGCACGAGTGACAGCACAAGCGGGGAACACATGTGGATAACTCTGTGCCAACTCATTCGAGAGAGAGTGGTCACTTTTATCCAATACTTCCAATACGGGTACTACCTTTCCTCCGGCAATATCGTTACCCATTATAAAGGTCACACCTTTCACTGGCAACATAGGACGTACCCCCACTCTGAATATTCCACTGATTAACTCAGAGTGTACTTTCACAAAGTGCAATGGCACTGGGACAAAACCCATTTCAATACCCTGCACTAACACACTGGAACCACAGTATGTATCGTCAGATAAGGGCAACACATCAGACAATATAAACGACTGCGCCGCACCAGTATCTCTAAGGATTTTAACCGGACGCTGAGACGCTTCGTCATTCTCTAGGGACACAAACCCCTCGGAAATGAATGGTTCATAACTGCGGTCGGGGACTGAGACTTTCAAACTACAGTTACCCTGAGGCAGCTGTTTTGTTGCAGACCTCACAACCGTACGAATTAGAGCAACACCTGTTGGTGGCTTGGCACGAAGAGGCATCCCTTGTTTGCGTTTAAGCAGGAAGCAATCATTAATCATATGTCCCACTTTATGACAATAGAAACAGGAACGCTCATTCTTCTGGCGTGCTTGATATACTACTGCAGGCCGACTAGGGCTAAAGGTAGGAAACTCAGTGGTTCTACTCTCAGTTTGAGCCGAAAACACACTCTTGTGCGTCAACACAAACTCGTCTGCCAACACAGACGCTTGTGTCAGGGAGGATACTTTCTGTTCGTTTAGGTAAACTACAATGCGTTCGGGTAAGCAATTTTTAAACTCTTCCAACAAGATTAACTCCCGGAGAGAGTTGAAATCAGTTACCTTACTAGCAGCATGCCATTTATCAAACAGATTTCCCTTGTCTCTAGCAAATTCCACATAAGTCTTACTAGAAGACTTTCTATGAGACCTAAATCTCTGTCGGTATGCCTCAGGCACAAGCTCATAGGCACGAAGAACAGTAGCTTTGACCACTTCATAATTCAAACTGTCCTCTAGAGGTAGCGCTGACAAAACCTCTTGGGCTTTACCAGTTAATTTACACTGAAGTAATAGGCACCATACCTCTTCAGGCCACTTCAATGCTACGGCTATACGCTCAAATACACAAAAATAGGAGTCAACCTCCGACTCTCTGAACAAAGGTACTAAGGCTATCTGCCTACTAATGTCAAACGTGTTTGAGGACACAACAGGTGAGGACGGCTCACAAACAGGCACAGTAGGAACGAAGGCTAGCCTCGCTGTCTCTGCCTCCAGTTCCATCTGGCGCATTTTAAACGTCATCTGCCGCTGTTCTCTTTCTGCCTCAATTTTACACATCATCTGCCGTTGTTCTCTTTCTGCCTCAATTTTACACATCTCCAACTGGAGAGTCTCTCGCCTAATTTGGGCTCTCTCTTCCACCTCTAGTTGGAACTGTGCTAAACAGACATCCCTTCTGGCATCACCGTTTGACAGTGGGGAGAGTGGATCAAAATGGGACAATGTGGCTGGTGTTTTAGCCTCGCCCTCATTATCAGACACCAATGGGCTTACAGGAGCAGCAACATCCCCTACAGTGGTAGTATGCTCAGGCAGCGGTAACACAAGCACCTGCTCTTCCAACAATACATTTAACACTAGCTGTTTAACCTCCGCCTTAACTACACTCTGCGGAATCGATATTGAGTAATGGTCAGCCAAGGTCATTAAATCAACTCTACGACATTTATCAAAAACCTCCCACGAAGGGTTATCCAAAAAGGACTTCAAATCAAAAGTAGCCATCTTACACTACTTCACAAGAGCCAACGAAAATAGCAAACACTAACGCTACTTCAGCTATGACGTTCAACACTGAACTATACCACTACAACAATCTACATGAGCGGCATGGGTGTCAGTAAAGACAGATCCCGGATGAGGCTCCACTTATGTTACGAATCCCTTTTGGCCCGACAGTCTAGGGGGGATGGTAGTGAGACCCGTAACATAACTCATGTAAATTATAATAGTGACAAAGTAAAAGTGAACGAAATAACCACGACAACCGAAATACCGTCAAACTCAGGGTTTATTTATAAACACACGGTAATGGGGGGGAAGCAGGGAAAAGGGGCTGAGCTGGACCCAAGGAAAGAAACAAATATGCAAAAACACCCCTAAGCTAGACTAGCCTATTTCAACAACAGCTAACTAACTAACCAAAATACAGTGGGTGGTCTGCCCAGTTCTAACTAGTGTGTGTTAACAAAGTTTACCTACGGGTAGTGTATGCCCATGGGCGACTTGTCTTGGTTTCCCCTTTTCCCACCAGCAAACACCATAAGCAAAAACAATACTCACAGGAGATGACAAAGTGATTTGGAGGTGCTCAAACAAAAGAAGAGGTTAATACGCAAAGAGAGAGATCTACATACATGGCATTACAAAAAGATTGAGCTCATGAACAAACAAATGATGGGGTTTTTAAACCATGGGGAAGGAACTGTGATAGGGTAGGAAACAGGAGGAGGTGTGTCTTCTGATTGATGGGTTGATTGTTGACTGATTGGGGAGTGATGATTTTCACCTGTGAGGGGAGAATGAGAGAAAAGAAACACACACACACAGGATACACACACAGGATAACTGTATCCGTAACACTCCCACCCTTAAAAGAGCAACCCTAGGGATTGCGACCACAGTATTACAATTAATACCTCACAAGATCAACAATAAAGTCACCCTTACAAAACATACACAAATCATCATTACACACGAGACAAAGCATCTGCCAACACATTATCTGAACCCTTTTTGTGGCGGATCTCCAAATTATAATTTTGTACAATCAGCGCCCAACGCATAAGGCGCTGGTTCTGGTTGTACATTCGGTGGAGAAAAACTAAGGGGTTATGGTCAGTATACACAATCACTGGTAGGGCACTGGAACCAATGTATACTTCAAAGTATTGCAGAGCCAACAACAAAGCAAGAGCTTCTTGTTCTATTGTCGCATAGTTTGTTTGACATTTATTAAATTTACGGGAAAAATAACAAACAGGATGATCTACTCCACTCTTGTCCTGCTGCAGTAGAACAGCACCAGCACCTCTGGCACTAGCATCTACCTCAAGCTTGAATGGTTGTTCAAAATCTGGAGCAGCAAGTACAGGGGTACTACATAAGAGTGCTTTCGCAGATTCAAAAGCGCTCTTACATTCAGGGGACCACACAAATGGTCTAGCCGGACTAAGCAAATCGGTCAATGGAGCAACTACCGCAGAGACATTTTTACAGAAGCTACGGTAGTAGCCAACCATCCCTAAAAAGCGGCGTAGCTCTCGTCTGGTGGTAGGTGCAGGGAATGCAGTTATAGCCAAGACCTTGGCATCAACAGGGCGCACCTGTCCATGGCCAACCTCTTTACCGAGATAGGTAACAGTAGCCTTCCCAAACTCACACTTTGCCAAGTTCAGGGTTAGAGAAGCAGTTGCCAACCGTTCACATACTACCCTTAGCAAGTCAACATGATCTGACCACTCAGACGAATAAATCACTAGGTCATCAAGGTATGCACTACAATTAGGAACGCCAGCTAATACGGAGTTAACCAGTCGTTGGAAAGTGGCTGGTGCATTTCGCATCCCAAAAGCCATGACTGAGTACTGTAGGAAGTTATCTGGGGTCACAAAGGCAGAAATCTCAGAAGCACGTGAAGTTAACGGAACCTGCCAGTAACCTTTTAAGAGGTCCAACTTGGTTACATACTTAGCAGCACCAATAGTGTCGATACAGTCGTCCAGTCTGGGTAACGGGAACGAATCTGGCATTGTGACAGAATTTACCTTTCGATAATCCGTACATAACCTGGACGTACCATCAGGTTTAGGAACCAGAATGCAAGGAGAACTCCAAGGGCTTGAACTTGGCTTAGCCAGGTCATTCTCCAACAAATATCTCACCTCATCCCTCATTATCTTCCTCTTGGAAGCGTTGATACGATATGGGTGTTGCTTGATAGGTGTAGCATTTCCAACATTAATGTCATGTTCCAACACATTTGTGCGAGTAGGAACGTCATTAAAGAGACATGGAAAACTGTGTAGTAGCCTCACAATATCATTAGCCTGTCCATCCGTTAAATGAACCAGACCTGACTGGATAGACAGCAGCATTTCTGAGTTGGGCAATCTAACACACTGCTGCTGAGTATTGCGCAACTCCAAGCCATCAACATCATCAATATGACAGTCCACTATCATCGCAGTAGTAGCAGAGGAGACAGCAGTACCTTCCTCTGTTTTTGAACTATCTAACTGTGTGATGGGTCAGGTGTGGTATGCTTTCAACATGTTAATGTGACACACACGAGATTGGCGTTTTCTATCAGGAGTTTGAAGCACATAGTCAGTTTCACTTATTTTCTTTTCAATTAAATAAGGACCAGAGAAACGAGCTGACAGTGAAGATCCTTTAACAGGTAATAACACCAGTACTTGGTCACCTGGCTGTAGTGGACGAGAAACAGCCTCTTTATCATAGTGTCTTTTCATGCTCCTCTGTGAGGAAGACAGAGCTTCCTTTGCAAGAGCACAAGCTTGGTGTAGGCGCTCACGAAAGCGACTAACATAGTCCAACACATTCTCATCTCTGGTACACAACTCTTGGGACAAGAACTGTTCTTTAAGGACTTTCATTGGTCCTCTTACTGTGTGACCAAACACTAGTTCAGCCGGGCTGAAACCTAGGGACTCCTGCACAGTTTCACGAGCAGCAAACAAAACTAGAGGAACTCCCTCATCCCAATCTTTCTCAGATTCCAAACAATATTTACGTAGCATAGACTTCAGTGTCTGATGCCATCTTTCAAGCGCACCCTGAGACTCTGGGTGATAGGCGCTTGATACACGGTGCGTAATTGATAAGGATTTCAACACCTGCTTGAAGAGCTTGGATAGGAAATTGGTACCTTGATCGCTTTGTACCACCTTAGGTAACCCGAATGTCGTGAAGAATTTTATTAAGGCTTTACTCACTATCGGAGCTGTAATCCTTCTCAGAGGAATAGCCTCGGGGTATCTTGTAGCCATACACATTATCGTTAACAAAAACTGGTTACCCGATTTTGTCTTCGGTAACGGTCCGACACAATCAACCACCACATGCTCAAATGGTTCACCTATGACAGGTATGGGACAAAGAGGAGCGGGAGGAATAACCTGATTTGGTTTTCCTGTTATCTGACAGGTGTGGCATGTCCGACAGAACTGAGACACATCTTGTTTTAAACCCGGCCAAAAGAAATGTCGAAGGATCCGATCATACGTCTTTGTAATTCCTAAATGACCAGACCACTGGTGATCATGAGCAAGGGATAACACATTTTGTCGAAAGGCTGTAGGAATCACTATTTGGTAAACAGCATTCCAATCTCCACCCGCGTCAACATGGGATTTCCATTTACGCATGAGGAGATTACCATCCATGAAGTAAGCCACATTCTTCTTCTTCACCTCTTCTAACGAGACAACACTAGAAAAACATTTAGCAAGTTTGTTGTCAACCTTTTGGTTAGCAATCAGCTGCTCACGAGTGACTGGTAACTGTATTGCATCAGCAATGAGTTCAACGTTCTTTGATTCTTTCCTGGGCTGTTTGTCAGAGGTGATCAGCTTCTCAGAGGTATCACACAATCCATCCTCTTGATCATCCTCTTTGAACAGAACAGTGTTCGACAAATCTATCACGTCACCCTCTTGTAGTGCCTGAGCACGAGTGACAGCACAAGCGGGGAACACATGTGGATAACTCTGTGCCAACTCATTCGAGAGAGAGTGGTCACTTTTATCCAATACTTCCAATACGGGTACTACCTTTCCTCCGGCAATATCGTTACCCATTATAAAGGTCACACCTTTCACTGGCAACATAGGACGTACCCCCACTCTGAATATTCCACTGATTAACTCAGAGTGTACTTTCACAAAGTGCAATGGCACTGGGACAAAACCCATTTCAATACCCTGCACTAACACACTGGAACCACAGTATGTATCGTCAGATAAGGGCAACACATCAGACAATATAAACGACTGCGCCGCACCAGTATCTCTAAGGATTTTAACCGGACGCTGAGACGCTTCGTCATTCTCTAGGGACACAAACCCCTCGGAAATGAATGGTTCATAACTGCGGTCGGGGACTGAGACTTTCAAACTACAGTTACCCTGAGGCAGCTGTTTTGTTGCAGACCTCACAACCGTACGAATTAGAGCAACACCTGTTGGTGGCTTGGCACGAAGAGGCATCCCTTGTTTGCGTTTAAGCAGGAAGCAATCATTAATCATATGTCCCACTTTATGACAATAGAAACAGGAACGCTCATTCTTCTGGCGTGCTTGATATACTACTGCAGGCCGACTAGGGCTAAAGGTAGGAAACTCAGTGGTTCTACTCTCAGTTTGAGCCGAAAACACACTCTTGTGCGTCAACACAAACTCGTCTGCCAACACAGACGCTTGTGTCAGGGAGGATACTTTCTGTTCGTTTAGGTAAACTACAATGCGTTCGGGTAAGCAATTTTTAAACTCTTCCAACAAGATTAACTCCCGGAGAGAGTTGAAATCAGTTACCTTACTAGCAGCATGCCATTTATCAAACAGATTTCCCTTGTCTCTAGCAAATTCCACATAAGTCTTACTAGAAGACTTTCTATGAGACCTAAATCTCTGTCGGTATGCCTCAGGCACAAGCTCATAGGCACGAAGAACAGTAGCTTTGACCACTTCATAATTCAAACTGTCCTCTAGAGGTAGCGCTGACAAAACCTCTTGGGCTTTACCAGTTAATTTACACTGAAGTAATAGGCACCATACCTCTTCAGGCCACTTCAATGCTACGGCTATACGCTCAAATACACAAAAATAGGAGTCAACCTCCGACTCTCTGAACAAAGGTACTAAGGCTATCTGCCTACTAATGTCAAACGTGTTTGAGGACACAACAGGTGAGGACGGCTCACAAACAGGCACAGTAGGAACGAAGGCTAGCCTCGCTGTCTCTGCCTCCAGTTCCATCTGGCGCATTTTAAACGTCATCTGCCGCTGTTCTCTTTCTGCCTCAATTTTACACATCATCTGCCGTTGTTCTCTTTCTGCCTCAATTTTACACATCTCCAACTGGAGAGTCTCTCGCCTAATTTGGGCTCTCTCTTCCACCTCTAGTTGGAACTGTGCTAAACAGACATCCCTTCTGGCATCACCGTTTGACAGTGGGGAGAGTGGATCAAAATGGGACAATGTGGCTGGTGTTTTAGCCTCGCCCTCATTATCAGACACCAATGGGCTTACAGGAGCAGCAACATCCCCTACAGTGGTAGTATGCTCAGGCAGCGGTAACACAAGCACCTGCTCTTCCAACAATACATTTAACACTAGCTGTTTAACCTCCGCCTTAACTACACTCTGCGGAATCGATATTGAGTAATGGTCAGCCAAGGTCATTAAATCAACTCTACGACATTTATCAAAAACCTCCCACGAAGGGTTATCCAAAAAGGACTTCAAATCAAAAGTAGCCATCTTACACTACTTCACAAGAGCCAACGAAAATAGCAAACACTAACGCTACTTCAGCTATGACGTTCAACACTGAACTATACCACTACAACAATCTACATGAGCGGCATGGGTGTCAGTAAAGACAGATCCCGGATGAGGCTCCACTTATGTTACGAATCCCTTTTGGCCCGACAGTCTAGGGGGGATGGTAGTGAGACCCGTAACATAACTCATGTAAATTATAATAGTGACAAAGTAAAAGTGAACGAAATAACCACGACAACCGAAATACCGTCAAACTCAGGGTTTATTTATAAACACACGGTAATGGGGGGGAAGCAGGGAAAAGGGGCTGAGCTGGACCCAAGGAAAGAAACAAATATGCAAAAACACCCCTAAGCTAGACTAGCCTATTTCAACAACAGCTAACTAACTAACCAAAATACAGTGGGTGGTCTGCCCAGTTCTAACTAGTGTGTGTTAACAAAGTTTACCTACGGGTAGTGTATGCCCATGGGCGACTTGTCTTGGTTTCCCCTTTTCCCACCAGCAAACACCATAAGCAAAAACAATACTCACAGGAGATGACAAAGTGATTTGGAGGTGCTCAAACAAAAGAAGAGGTTAATACGCAAAGAGAGAGATCTACATACATGGCATTACAAAAAGATTGAGCTCATGAACAAACAAATGATGGGGTTTTTAAACCATGGGGAAGGAACTGTGATAGGGTAGGAAACAGGAGGAGGTGTGTCTTCTGATTGATGGGTTGATTGTTGACTGATTGGGGAGTGATGATTTTCACCTGTGAGGGGAGAATGAGAGAAAAGAAACACACACACACAGGATACACACACAGGATAACTGTATCCGTAACACCACCTCTTCCAGGACAATACACCATATTACATTGTGTAAGGGATATATCAGTGGAGACCACCTCTTCCAGGACAATACACCATATTACATTGTGTAAGGGATATATCAGTGGAGACTACCTCTTCCAGGGTAATAGGAGTCACCATATTACATTGTTTAAGGGAAATATCAGTGGAGACCACCTCTTCCAGGGTAATAGGAGTCACCATATTACATTGTTTAAGGGATATATCAGTGGAGACCACCTCTTCCAGGACAATACACCATATTACATTGTTTAAGGGATATATCAGTGGAGACCACCTCTTCCAGGACAATAGGAGACACCATATTACATTGTTTAAGGGATATATCAGTGGAGACCAGCTCTTCCAGGACAATAGGAGTCACCATATTACATTGTTTAAGGGAAATATCAGTGGAGACCACCTCTTCCAGGACAATACACCATATTACATTGTTTAAGGGATATATCAGTGGAGACCACCTCTTCCAGGACAATAGGAGACACCATATTACATTGTTTAAGGGATATATCAGTGGAGACCACCTCTTCCAGGGTAATAGGAGACACCATATTTCTCTCTATGCTCAGCCAGGGTGCAGAAGAATCATGTCTAACGTCCTCCTATGTCTTTCCTTCTTTGTAGATGTGTTCATTTTATCCAGGATTGTTTACCTTGCAATATATATTTTGAAACTACAACACAGATGTTATCCCATTAGCCAGAAGGGGAGCCAATGGAAGCATTAAACTACAGAAATTCAGACGTGGCAAAATATTAATTTTGGGGTCAGGACCCGGAGAAGGCGATTGGGAAAGCTGCCATTACCATCAATACTACTCTCCAACGTGCAATCATTGGACAATAAACTAGACGAGGTTCGACCACGAATATCCTACCAACGGGACATCAGAAACTGTAATAAACTATGTTTCACGGAATCGTGCTCTGTGCATACTTGTGAACAACAGCTGGTGCACAAAATCTAAGGAAGTCTCAATAATTTATATTGTGATAAATTGCAGGCCACACTACTTGCCTAGAGAGTTCTCAGCTATACTGGCTGTTACGTGGCTGTTTATTTACCACCACAGACAGATGCTGGCACTAAGACCGCACTCAGTCAGCTGTATAGGAAACCGGAAACCACTCACTCTAGATCACCTGTACTCCACACACAGAGGCGCGTACCTCAGCCTCCATTTGGTAAATCCGACCACAACTCTATCCTCCTGATTCCTGCTTACAAGCAAAAATTAAATAAGGAAGCACCAGTGACCCAGTCAATAAAAAAGTTGTCAGATGAAGCAGATACTAAACTACAGGACTGTTTTTCTATCACAGACTGGAACATGTTCCGGGATTCTTCCGGATGGCATTGAGGAGTACACCACATCAGTCAATGGCTTTATCAATAAGTGCTTCGAGGATGTCTTCCCCAAAGTGACTGTACGTACATTCCCCAACCAGAAGCCATGGATTACAGGAAACATTCACACTGAAAGCTGCGGCTTTCAAGGTGCGGGACTCTAACCCGGAAGTTTACAAGAACTCCTGCTATGCCCTGCGATGAACCATCAAACAGGCAAAGCGTCAATACAGGGCTAAGATTGAATCATACTACGCCGACTCTGATGCTCATCTCATGTGGCAGGGCTTGCAAACTATTACAGTCTACAAAGGGAAGCACAGCTGAGAGCTGCCCAGTGACACGAGCCTACCAGATGAGCTAAATCACTTCTATGCTCGCTTCGAGGCAAGCAACACTGAGGCATGCATGACAGCATCAGCTGTTCCGGGTGCCTGTATGATCACGCTCTCCGTAGCCGACGTGAGTAAGACCTTTAAACAAATCAACATACCCAAGGCTGCTGGGCCAGACAGATTACCAGGACGTGTGCTCCGGGCATGTCCTAACCAACTGCCTGGTGTCTTCACTGACATTTTCAACATGTCCCTGATTAAGTCTGTAATACCAACATATTTCAAGAAGACCACAATAGGCCCTGTGCTCAAGAACACTAAGGTAACCCGCCTAAATGACTACAGACACGTAGCACTCATGTCTGTAGCCATGAAGTGCTTTGAAAGGTTGGTAATGGCTCACATCAACACCATTATCCCAAAAACCCTAGACTCACTCCAATTTGCATACCGCCCAAACAGATCCACAGATGATGCAATCTCTATTTCACTCTACACCTCCCTTTCCCACCTGGACAAAAGGAACACTTACGTGAGAATGCTATTCATTGACTACAGCTCAGCGTTCAACACCATAATACCCTCAAAGCTCAGCACTAAGCTAAGGACTCTGGGACTAAACACCTCCCTCTGCAACTGGACTTCCTGACGGGCCGCCCCCAGGTGGTGAGGGTAGGTGGCAACACAGCTGCCATGCTGATCCTCAACACTGGAGCTCCCCAGGGGTGTGTGCTCAGTCTCCTACTGTACACCCTGTTCACCCACGACTGCATGGCCAGGCACGACTCCAACACCATCATTACGTTTGCAGACGACACAACAGTGGTAGGCCTGATCACTGACAACGACGAGACAGCCTATAGGTAGGAAGTCAGAGACCTAGTCGGGTGGTGCCAGAACAACAACCCATCCCTCAACATAACCAAGACTAAGGAGAATATTGTGGACTACAGGAAAAGGAGGACAGAGCACACCCCCATTCTCATCGACGGGGCTGTAGTGGAGCAGGTTGAGAGCTTCAAGTTCCTTGGTGTCCACATCAACAACAAACTAGAATGGTCCAAACACACAAAGACAGTTGTGAAGAGGGCATGACAAAGCCTATTCCCCCTCAGGAAACTAAAAATATTTGGCATGGGTCCTCAGATCCTCAAAAGGTTCTACAGCTGCAACATCAAGAGCATCCTGACTGGTTGAATCACTGCCTGGTACCGCAAGGCACTTCAGAGGGTAGTGCGTACGGCCCAGTACATCACTGGGGCAAAGCTGCCTGCCATCCAGGACCTCTACACCAGGCGGTGTCAGAGGAAGACCCTAAAAATTGTCAAAGACCCCAGACACCCCAGTCTTATACTGTTCTCTCTACTACCGCATGGCAAGCGGTACCGGAGTGCCAAGTCTAGGACAAATATGCTTCTCAACAGTTTTTACCCCCAAGCCATAAGACTCCTGAAGAGGTAATCACAAATGGCTACCCGGACTATTTGCATTGTGTACCCCCCAACCCCTCTTTGTACACTGCTGCTACTCTCTGTTTATCTTATATGCATAGTCACTTTAACTATACATTCATGTACATACTACCTCAATTGGCCCGACCAACCAGTGCTCCCACACATTGGCTAACCGGGCTATCTGCATTGTGTCCCACCAACAACCCTCTAACCCCTCTTTTACGCTACTGCTACTCTGTTCATCAGATATGCATAGTCACTTCAACCATACCTACATGTACATACTACCTCAATCAGCCTGACTAACCGGTGTCTGTATGTCGCCTCGCAACTTTTATAGCCTCGCTACTGTATATAGCCTGTCTTTTTACTGTTGTTTTATTTCTTGAGAGGCATTAGTGCTGATTTGGTTAGATACATTATATTACTTGAGATAAAACTGAATTGATCTTCAATAGAGATACAGACAGATACAGTGAAATAATATCAGCGAACAATGAGATTAAGTGATCAGTCAATTTTAGTGACATTTGTGTTATGTCCTTCAATTGATGAATTGCCTGGGCCAAATGTATTATTATTATTATTTATTCATTATCTTACCAGGTAAGTTGACTGAGAACACGTTCTCATTTGCAGCAACGACCTGTGGAATAGTTACAGGGGAAAGGAAGGGGATGAATGAGCCAATTGTAAACTGAGGATTATTAGGTGACTGTGATAGTTTGAGGGCCAGATTGGGAATTTAGCCAGGACACCGGGGTTAACACCCTACTCTTACGATAAGGGCCATGGGATCTTTAATGATCTCAGAGAGTCAGGACACGCGTTTAACGTCCCATCCGAAAGACGGCACCCTACACAGGGCAGTGTCCCCAATCACTGCCCTGGGACATTGGGATATTTTTTTTCAACCAGAGGAAAGAGTGCCCCCTACTGGCCTGCCAACACCACTTCCAGCAGCATCTGGTCTCCCATCCAGGAACTGACCAGTACCAACCCTGCTTAGCTTCAGAAGCAAGCCAGCACTGGTATGCAGGGTGGTATGCTGCTGCCAAAGGTTTCATGGATAACAAGAATAGCAGAGATGAACTTGGATCAGCTTGTCTGCTGCTTTGAGTGATTCTGAAAAGAGCAGAGCAGATATTACATGTTTTAACTCAGACTGAGGGATTGGCATATAGTATTTTAATCATATTAATCAAATGGGAGACAAAAAGGCATAGTGCCTCAAGTACAAAGACGTACTTTGCTATGTTTCGTTTTTTGATGGCTCATGTATTTATTTATTTTCATTATTCTACCATTTTCTAAGTCATGCCCCCCTCCGTTCTTGTCTAAGTCTATATAACACACTGCTGTTATTAGAATCTTAATATTACAAACAGAACTGGAGCTACAACCAGTTATAGGAGGGCATGTCATTATTTGAATGGTTTTCTCCTGTTGCCACTCCTTCTCCCGACAGTAGGGCCTGCTCCACTCCTTCTCCTAACAGTAGGGCCTGCTCGCTCATTCTCCCGATACTAGGGCCTGCTCCGCTCATTCTCCCGACAGTAGGGCCTGCTCCACTCCTTCTCCCAACAGTAGGGCCTGCTCCGCTCCTTCTCCCAACAGTAGGGCCTGCTCCACTCCTTCTCCCGAAAGTAGGTCCTGCTCCGCTCATTCTCCCGACAGTAGGGCCTTCTCCCGACAATGGGGCCTGCTCCGCTTGTTCTCCCGACAGTGGGGACAGCGCCGCTCATTCTCCCAACAGTGGGGACAGCGCCGCTCATTCTCCCGATAGTAGGGCCTGCTCCGCTCATTCTCCCGATAGTAGGGCCTGCTCCGCTCATTCTCCCGATAGTAGGGCCTGCTCCGCTCATTCTCCCGATAGTGGGGCCCGCTCCGCTCATTCTCCCGACAGTGGGGCCCGCTCCGCTCATTCTCCCAACAGTGGAAGGTCCACCGGCCAGTTGATAATTGCCTGGAAACTGAACCAAAACTGAACCAAAACAACAGATTAAATAAATGAAGTAAAGTATGATGGGAGAAAGGGGGAGAATGGGGGAGAATGGGTGAGTCGGTGAGGGAGGGGAAGTGAATTATACATAATTATGTCATAGCCAATTGTGAATAAAGAACAGGGCCATTCTACTGCACTGATCCATTCTAATTCTAATCTCTATATGGTCGTATTCTCTGGCCTACTGAGGGTACACAGTGAGAGCATGCGTAATTTACAATGGCAAGAAGACCATGACAAATGGACGCACATGCTGTGTTGGCGCTGCTTCAAGATCTGAAAGATCTGACTCAAAAATATATCATGACATCTCTGATGATTGATTTTCTGATTCTGAGCCTCAGCCTGAACCTACATTTCCAAGGCCTAATCGTAAAAAAGCCAGAATGGTACGCGCTGAACAACAGGTACCTGCGTCACCACTAAATGAAACAGAAGATCAGGCAGTAGGTGTGCAGAATGTGGTGATGAAGTGATGACTTGTTGGAACCTGACATTGGGGAGAAATGTCACCATGGTGTAATGGCCGTTGGGGGAATAAGGTGAGGACCAAAGCGCAGCGTGGTACGTGTTCGTCATTTATTGAACAGAACTGAACACTAAATACAAAGTAACACAAAGAACAACCGAAACAGCTCTGTCAGGTGCAAAACACAAAACAGAAAGCAACTACCCACAAAACCATGTGGGCAAGAGCTACCTAAGTATGGTTCTCAATCAGAGACAACAATAGACAGCTGTCCCTGATTGAGAACCATACGCGGCCAAAAACAAAGAAATACAAAAAACATAGAAAAAGGAACATAGAATGCCGACCCTAGTCACACCCTGGCCTCAACAAAATAGAAAATAAAAGCCTCTATGGCCAGGGCGTGACACATGGACAATTTCTTCAGTTCACTGTCTTTGGAGAACAAGTTGATTAGAAATAAATCAAGTCTGGCTGGCACCATGAACAAAGCGAGATGGTAGCTCCCTCCCTCTGTGCAAGATATGGCACCTGCACTGCCGTGGCACTCCACAACAGTGCTGAAGAATGACAAGACAACACACACACTATAGCAAGGCTAGGGAGACCGCTTCTGTCATGAGCACCATTCATCCCACAGTTGCCATCAACCGGGACTCAATAAAGAGAAAACCAGACACTGTTACACATTACAACCATACAAAGGTATGTATGTCACTATTACACAATAAGCATCTCCATCTATAGATGAGCATTATGCTCTTCTGTATAACGTGTCCCTATGTTTTCTTCTCTATTCTGTTCCAGGTCGGTGTGGATCGATTTCAGAAGGAACACAACTCCACTAACCCCTATGAAGATCATGATGACAGAGTGACCACACCTGGGAATCGAAACAGACATTAAACTGAAATCCAATGACTGTGCCTTTGCAAAGATAAGGACGTTGCAACAGAGAATGTTTTTTAATGCAAACTGAACCCTTTTAATGTTGCCCGCCATATCTTACGAAGGTTCTATAAATCTGTCCTGCAGAGTGTGCTGTCCATTGGTCTGATATGCGGGTTCGGAAACATGCGAATGCAAGACCAAGTCAAGCTTCAGCTTTTGATTAAGGCGACGGGAAAGATAATTGGTATAGATCAAGAATCAGTCTCCAATCTGTACACAAACTCATCCTCCTAAAACGTGAAAGCATTTCACAGTACAGCGCTCATCCCCTTCACTCAAAACTCATCCTCCTAAAATGTGAAAGCATTTCACAGGACAGTACTCATCCCCTTCACTTAAAACTCATCCTCCTAAAATGTGAAAGCATTTCACAGTACAGCGCTCATCCGCTTCACTCAAAACTCATCCTCCTAAAACTTGAAAGCATTTCACAGTACAGCGCTCATCCCCTTCACTCAAAACTCATCCTCCTAAAACGTGAAAGCATTTCACAGTACAGCGCTCATCCCCTTCACTCAAAACTCATCACTCAAACTCAGTCACAACAGCAGCCGGACCAGGAGACCAGGGGACTTCTTCAAAAGAAAATGAAAACAGAGAGATAAGGGGACTGTTTTATTCAAACAGCCATTAGGATGTATAATATATAGTCTATTGGTCCCTCCAGTGTACTGCACTTTCACTTTAATATGTAGTTATAACACTTTGAATGAATTATTTGTTTCGTTTCTGTGTTTTCGTGTTTTATGTTCTGTCTTTTTAAGCACATGACAAAATGAATTTCCCCCTGGTGAAATAATAAAGTTGATGTGGATGTTTTGAATCAGATGGCTGTACTCTGTGAAAGGAGACACCTGCTGCTGGGTGTTTTAGATCAGAGGGCTGTACTCTGTGAAAGGAGACACCTGCTGCTGGGTGTTTTAGATCAGACGGCTGTACTCTGTGAAAGGAGACACCTGCTTCTGTGTGTTTTAGATCAGACGGCTGTTCTCTGTGAAAGGAGACACCTGCTGCTGGGTGTTTTAGATCAGAAGGCTGTACTCTGTGAAAGGAGACACCTGCTGCTGGGTGTTTTAGATCAGAGGGCTGTACTCTGTGAAAGGAGACACCTGCTGCAGGCCTGCCTGTTGCTGTGTTCTACAACATGCTTGACTTGGCTGCTATCAACACACATATGTTGTTCAAGCAGTGGATAAACAACACTATGCCCAGGAGCGACTTCATCATGAGTCTGGCATATGGGCTACATGAGAGACATATGAGGGCCAAGGCAGCAGCAAAGATTCTATGCCTTTTCACAAGGAAATTAAGCTCTGCTCCTGCACAGCTCCCGGGAGGAGACAGTGCATGGTGGCCAGATGCACAAAGAACAGAACCCAGAATCCTGCGATGTGTTTGTGGGATGTGTGTCAAGCAAGTAAAAGTGGTGAAGATTTGTGTTGACAGTCAGGACAAGGGATAACCGCTAAATGAAATCCAACTGATGCCATTGTGTGAAAATGCTCACCATGCAAGCACAAGCTTACACGATGTGTAAATAGAATTTAAACGTATGTCTAATTATTGTAATTGGTGAAATAACTAGTTATAAATTGTAATGGCTAAGCAGATTATAAGAAAAGACGATCAGTATTTACCTGGCTAAAAGAGAAGGAATATAATATCTATGGTTTACAGGAAACTCATTCAACAATTTTAGATGAATTTTGTGGAAAAAGGACTGGGGGGTGAAATATATTTCTCCCATGGCAAAGACATTAAGTCATTTTTATCCAAATGTGCAAATTGTCCAAACAGATCATCAAGATAGGGAGATTATTTTAAATATATCAATTAACAATAAACATCTATGGCTTACTAACCTATACGGTCCAGATAATGATGATCCAAGCGTCTTAGAATATACAGTGCCTTGAGAAAGTATTCGGCCCCCTTGAACTTTGCGACCTTTTGCCACATTTCAGGCTTCAAACATAAAGATATAAAACTGTATTTTTTTGTGAAGAATCAACAACAAGTGGGACACAATCATGAAGTGGAACGACATTTATTGGATATTTCAAACTTTTTTAACAAATCAAAAACTGAAAAATTGGGCGTGCAAAATTATTCAGCCCCCTTAAGTTAATACTTTGTAGCGCCACCTTTTGCTGCGATTACAGCTGTAAGTCGCTTGGGGTATGTCTCTATCAGTTTTGCACATCGAGAGACTGACATTTTTTCCCATTCCTCCTTGCAAAACAGCTCGAGCTCAGTGAGGTTGGATGGAGAGCATTTGTGAACAGCAGTTTTCAGTTCTTTCCACAGATTCTCGATTGGATTCAGGTCTGGACTTTGACTTGTCCATTCTAACACCTGGATATGTTTATTTTTGAACCATTCCATTGTAGATTTCGCTTTATGTTTTGGATCATTGTCTTGTTGGAAGACAAATCTCCGTCCCAGTCTCAGGTCTTTTGCAGACTCCATCAGGTTTTCTTCCAGAATGGTCCTGTATTTGGCTCCATCTATCTTCCCATCAATTTTAACCATCTTCCCTGTCCCTGCTGAAGAAAAGCAGGCCCAAACCATGATGCTGCCACCACCATGTTTGACAGTGGGGATGGTGTGTTCAGCTGTGTTGCTTTTACGCCAAACATAACGTTTTGCATTGTTGCCAAAAGTTCCATTTTGGTTTCATCTGACCAGAGCACCTTCTTCCACATGTTTGGTGTGTCTCCCAGGTGGCTTGTGGCAAACTTTAAACGACACTTTTTATGGATATCTTTAAGAAATGGCTTTCTTCTTGCCACTCTTCCACAAAGGCCAGATTTGTGCAATATACGACGGATTGTTGTCCTATGGACAGAGTCTCCCACCTCAGCTGTAGATCTCTGCAGTTCATCCAGAGTGATCATGGGCCTCTTGGCTGCATCTCTGATCAGTCTTCTCCTTGTATGAGCTGAAAGTTTAGAGGGACGGCCAGGTCTTGGTAGATTTGCAGTGGTCTGATACTCCTTCCATTTCAATATTATCACTTGCACAGTGCTCCTTGGGATGTTTAAAGCTTGGGAAATATTTTTGTATCCAAATCCGGCTTTAAACTTCTTCGCAACAGTATCTCCCCTCTGCCTGGTGTGTTCCTTGTTCTTCATGATGCTCTCTGCGCTTTTAACGGACCTCTGAGACTATCACAGTGCAGGTGCATTTATACGGAGACTTGATTACACACAGGTGGATTGTATTTATCATCATTAGTCATTTAGGTCAACATTGGATCATTCAGAGATCCTCACTGAACTTCTGGAGAGAGTTTGCTGCACTGAAAGTAAAGGGGCTGAATAATTTTGCACGCCCAATTTTTCAGTTTTTGGACTTGTTAAAAAAGTTTGAAATATCCAATAAATGTCGTTCCACTTCATGATTGTGTCCCACTTGTTGTTGATTCTTCACTAAAAATTACAGTTTTATATCTTTATGTTTGAAGCCTGAAATGTGGCAAAAGGTCGCAAAATTCAAGGGGGCCGAATACTTTCGCAAGGCACTGTATATATCAGAATTTATCAACTCTACAAGCCACACTAGACTCTATTATTATGATGGGAGATTTTAATACCTCTATGGACTATAAGGAAAATCACAATACAAACGATCTGTTAAGAGAATTATGTTCTCAATGTTCATAAACCAATTCAATTAAACTACTCAGTCTGCTAATCAGGATTTGTAAGATACTGATTTAAATGAAACAGACCGAGGCCCAGCTAAAATAGTCAATAAGGTTTATTCACGAGAAGGTTATAAAGTCAAGAATACAAAGACATCCATTTTATAGCTGCGTACATACTACCACACAACCAGTAGATATCCTACACACATACTACCACACAACCAGTACATATCCTACGCACATACTTCCACACAAACAGTAGGTATCCTACTCACATACTACCACACAACCAGTACATATCCTACACACATACTACCACACAAACAGTAGATATCCTGCACACACTTCCACACAAATGTTAGATATCCTACTCACATACTTCCACACAAACGGTAGATATCCTACTCACATACTTCCACACAACCAGTAGATATCCTACACACATACTTCCACACAAACAGTAGATGTCCTACACACATACTTCCACACAAACAGTAGATGTCCTACACACATACTTCCACACAAACAGTAGATGTCCTACACACATACTTCCACACAAACAGTAGATGTCCTACACACATACTTCCACACAAACAGTAGATGTCCTACACACATACTTCCACACAAACAGTAGGTATACCAAACACATACTTCCACACAAACAGTAGATGTCCTACACACATACTTCCACACAAACAGTAGATATCCTACACACATACTTCCACATAAACAGTAGATGTCCTACACACATACTTCCACACAAACAGTAGGTATACCAAACACATGCTTCCACACAAACAGTAGATGTCCTACACACATACTTCCACACAAACAGTAGATATCCTACACACATACTTCCACATAAACAGTAGATGTCCTACACACATACTTCCACACAAACAGTAGATGTCCTACACACATACTTCCACACAAACAGTAGATGTCCTACACACATACTTCCACACAAACAGTAGATGTCCTACACACATACTTCCACACAAACAGTAGATGTCCTACACACATACTTCCACACAAACAGTAGGTATACCAAACACATACTTCCACACAAACAGTAGATGTCCTACACACATACTTCCACACAAACAGTAGATATCCTACACACATACTTCCACATAAACAGTAGATGTCCTACACACATACTTCCACACAAACAGTAGGTATACCAAACACATGCTTCCACACAAACAGTAGATGTCCTACACACATACTTCCACACAAACAGTAGATATCCTACACACATACTTCCACATAAACAGTAGATGTCCTACACACATACTTCCACACAAACAGTAGGTATACCAAACACATACTTCCACACAAACAGTAGATGTCCTACACACATACTTCCACACAAACAGTACATATCCTACACACATACTTCCACACAAACAGTAGATATCCTACACACATACTTCCACACAAACAGTAGATATCCTACACACATACTTCCACACAAACAGTAGATATCCTACACACATACTTCCACACAAACAGTACATATCCTACACACATACTTCCACACAAACAGTAGATATCCTACACACATACACCCACACAAACAGCAGGTATCCTACGCACATACTTCCACACAAACAGTACATATCCTACACACATACTTCCACACAAACAGTAGATATCCTACACACGCACATACACACACAAACAGTAGATATCCTACACACATACTTCCACACAAACAGTAGATATCCTACACACACTTCCACACAAACAGTACATATCCTACGCACATACTTCCACACAAACAGTAGATATCCTACGCACATACTTCCACACAAACAGTAGATATCCTACACACATACTTCCACACAAACAGTAGATATCCTACGCACATACTTCCACACAAACAGTACATATCCTACACACATACTTCCACACAAACAGTACATATCCTACACACATACTTCCACACAAACAGTAGATATTCTACACACATACTTCCACACAAACAGTAGGTATCCTACACACATACTTCCACACAAACAGTAGATATCCTGCACACATACTTCCACACAAACAGCAGGTATCCTACACACATACTTCCACACAAACAGTAGATATCCTACACACACACATAAACAGTAGATATCCTACACACACACACATACACACACAAACAGAAGGTATCCTACATACATACATACACACACAAACTGAAGATATCCTACACACATACATACACACACAAACAGTAGATATCCTACGCACATACATACACACACAAACAGTAGATATCCTACACACATACATACACACAAACAGTAGATATCTTACACACATACATACACACACAAACACAAGGTATCCTACACACATACTGTCTCACTACCCAGCCAACAGAGATTAGGGAGACCTTGACCTTGAGACGTTCCTCCCGTTCTCTCCCAAATCTCTAGTCAGGTCGGCACCGAGCTTAGACAGTCTGCGTTGAAAATACCATAATGACATAAACATTAGCTATATTGTTTACCCTAATTCTGACTAGGACTACACATTTATTGATTATGATTTTATACAATCTAATCAATTCCATACAATTATATGTTTCAGGGTGGAATATTCTAATCATTCAATTAACAGATAAATCCCATTAACACAATCACCCTCAGGCACTTAAGGAAATCATGAATGTCATGGATATATTAGAATTAGTGGAAATATGGAGGCTTAAATACCCAGGGGACAGAATGTGGTCGGATCATCAAATAATTGGCATATATATTACTCTTACAGAATTTCTACGTGGGCGAGGATATTGGAAATTGAATCAAAGCCTACTGGATGATAACTTGTGTCATGTCTTTAATATCATTAAAATATCATTATTGACATACAGTCAATAACACAATAGAAAAGTATATATACAGTGTGTGCAAATGAGGTAAGATAATGGCAATAAATAGGCCATAATGGCGAAATAATTACAGTTGATCAATTAAACACTGGAGTGATAGTGCAGAAGATGAATGTGCAAGTGGAGACACTGGGGTGCAAAGGAGCAAAAACAAAATAACGGAATGGGGATGAGGTAGTTCGATGGGCTACTGACAGATGGGCTATGTACAGGTGCAGTGATCTGTGAGCTGTTCTGACAGCTGGTGATTAAAGTTAGGGTCTCTAGCTTCAATGATTTTTGCAATTCGTTCCAGTCATTGGCAGCAGAGAACTGGAAAGAAAGGCAGCCAAAGGTGGAGTTGGCTTTGGGGGTGACCAGTGAAATATATCTGCTGGAGTGCGTGCTATGGCTATGGTGACAAGTGAGCTGAGATAAGGCGGGGCTTTACCTAGCAAAGACTTATAGATGACCTGGAGCCAGTGGATTTGGCAATGAATATGAAGCGAGGACCAGCTTTGGTGACAAAACGGATGGCACTGTGATAGACTGCATCCAATTTGCTGAGTAGAGTGTTGAAGGCTATTTTGTAAAATGACACCGCCGAAGTCAAGGATTGTTAGGATAGTCAGTTTTACGAGGGTATGTTTGGCAGCATGAGTGAAGGATGCTTTGTTTTGAAATAGGAAGCCAATTCTAGATTTAATTTAGGATTGGAGATGCTTAATGTGAGTCTGGAAGGAAAGTTTACAATCTAACCAGACACCTAGATATTTGTAGTTGTCCACATGTTCTAAGCCAGAACCGTCCAGAGTTGTGATGCTGGACGGGCAGGCAGGTGCGGGAAGCGATCGGTTGAAGAGCATGCATTTAGTTTTGCTTGCATTTAAGAGCAGTTGGAGGCCACGGAAGGAGAGTTGTGTGGCATTGAAGCTCATCTGGAGGTTAGTTAACACAGTGTCCAAGAAGGGCCAGAAGTATACAGAATGGTATCGTCTGCGTAGAGGTGGATCAGAGAATCACCAGCAGCAAGAGCGACATCATTGATGTATACAGAGAAAAGCGTCGGCCCGAGAATTGAACCCTGTGTCACAACCATAGAGACTGCCAGAGGTCCGGACAACAAGCCCTCCGATTTGACACACTGAACTCTGTGTGCGAAGTTGTTGGTGAACCAGGCGAGGCAGTCATTTGAGAAACCAAGGCTGTTGAGTCTGCCAATAAGAATGTGGTGATTGACAGAGTTAAAAGCCTTAGCCAGGTCGATGAATACAGCTGCACAGTAATGTCTCTTATCGATGGCAGTTATGATATTGTTTAGGTCCTTGAGCATGGCTGAGGTGCACCCAAAACCAGCTCGGAAACCAGATTGCGTAGCGGAGAAGGTACGGTGGGATTCGAAATGGTAGGTCATCTGTTGGTTAACTTTGCTTTCGAAGACCTTAGAAAGGCAGGGTAGGATAGATATAGGTCTGTAGCAATGTGGGTCTAGAGTGTCTCCCCCTTTGAAGAGGGGGATGACCGCGGCAGCTTGCTAATCTTTGGGGATCTCAGACGATACGAAAGAGAGGGTGAACAGGCAAGTAATAGGGGTTTCTGATTGAAAAAGCTAGCTAATCTCCTATTAATTAATTATTATTACCTTCGTCAGTCTCATCTGAACATTGTAAATTGTTGGTTATCTGCTCGAGCCCAGACTTTACTATAAATCATTCAATTTGCTAAATTGTTTATTTACTAACTATTTAAACAATTACAGAATATACAATACGTAATAACATTATACCGTCTCTAGTTGACTAAACAAAAACAATTGGGCTATAACACGTTAGATTCAGAGAGAAGAGAAGGGGGTTTCGGAAAGAAGACTAAGGGACATTGTTCTTTGTCGGACCTGGGAACTATTCTCACATAAATACATATGCCAATAAAGATAAAATAAAGATCGCTCATTCAGAAAAGCAATGCACTGTATTTACGTGAAGCTGGTGATCTGAGACTCTGGTTTGCCCTGTCCTTTGTGGAATCTTCCGGGTCGTCAGGTGGTCTGAGAGGTTCATCTCACTCTGGAGATTTGTCCACGTCGATCAGTGTTCTCTTACTATATTTGCTACCTTTCCAGCTGCAGTCTGTTAGGCTGTCATCTTGGACTCACTTCTTCTTGAGTCATCAATAGTTCAGAGTTCATACCATTTCACGTGTAATGTAAGCTCCCACGTTTCCTGGCCTGTAAGGTTGACATTAGAATTAGCCCTTTTAAACGCGAGGACAAATCCTCAAGGTATTCAGAACTTGAGTGACTTTTCGTTATGTACAGTGGATATTCAACAATTCGCCACCACAGCTCATGCTGGGGTTTGCTTAGTAGAATTGTGTGGGAGACTCCCTTTGTCTTACTGTGAAAGTCTCTCTATACTGAATGACCAGGGAGAGTCTCTTTACAGAATTTATGACTGGGGGTTAAGTAGTAAAACTGCCCCCCCCACCTCCTAACAGGAGAGGGGGGAGGTTGTTCACATCTCTGCTAGCCCATTCACTGAAAAGGCTAGGGTCATGACACTTGTTTATAACTAGGACAGAAGAATTCATAACTGACCCTTTCCCGACATAGCATAGCTACAGCAAATCCCATTATTGTATGGGACACTTTTAAAATGTGCCTTTAGAGGCCATGCAATTCAGTACTCATCTATAAAACAAAAGCAATTTAGGTCAAAGCAGTCCATATTAACAAAGGAAATTGAAGGACTAACAGTACAGTTAGATAGCAATAAAAACAGTACCATAGAGGCACAAATTAAGTTAGAGGAAAAATATACATAAATGGAGGAAATTATTCAAGGAAGATCCAAAATACTATAAAGAATAAAGTGAATATGAGGAAAAATGCACCATATTCTTTTTCAATCTTCAACATAGAAATGCTGCCAAATTATTTTATTGAAACTTGTTACAAATGGAGTCACACATGATTCACCAAACCATATTTTGAAAGTAAAGTACTTTAAGAATATGTTTTCGTGTCAATATCCTCCATCTCCACTAACCAAATATAATTAATATAAAGGATTTTTTTCCTGTTAATAATGTACAATTATCTGTACAGAAATAATCATGTTATCCTAGATATCCTTCATAACTATCTTCATTGACTCGACAATCAGCTGGTTGTTGCCTACAGTGCCTTCAGAAAGTATTCATAGCTCTTGATTTTTTTCACATTTTGTTGTGCTACAGCCTGAATTCAAAATATATGTATTTTTTTATTATTTCTATATTAGCTCCCACAGTTGGCAGTTCATGTTAGAGCAGAAACTACTTGAGTGGTCCAGCAAAAGCCCAGACTTGAATCGCATTGAAACTCTGTGGAAAGACTTGAAGATTGCTGATCACTGCTGCATGCTTGAAAAAAATCTGCAAGGAAGAATGGGAGAAAATGCCCAAATCCAGATATGCTATCTGATACAGACACACCTGGGGTAGCCTAGTGGTTAGCGCGTTGGACTAGTAACCAAAAGTTTGCCAGATCCTCAAGCTGACAAGGTCATTCTGAACAAGGCAGTTAACTGTGACTAGGCTGTCAATGAAAATAAGAATGTGTTCTTCACTGATCAAATCAAATCAAATGTTATTTGTCACATACACATGGTTGGGCCAAGTTGGGCCAAGTTATATTAAGGTAAAATAAATAAATACCCAAGATGACTTAAATTGCTGCCAAAAATGCCTCTACAAAGTATTGACTCAGGGGTGTGAATGCTTATCCAAACTTGATATTTACTACTATAAATTTGATATTTCATTCTCAATCAATTTGCACAAATTTCAAAAAACATGTTTTCACAATTATGGGGTAATGTGTGTAGATGGGTGAGGGAAAAAATATTTAATCCATTTTGAATTAAGGCTGTAACATAAATGTGGAATAAGTCAAAGGTTATGAATACTTTCTGTGACACCATATTTATAGATGATTAATTAAATCAATATTTGCTTGCCTATTTATAAATTATTAATTAAAATAAATATGTTTTATTTAAATACGCAAGTCAGTTAAGAACAAATTCTTATTTACAATAACGGCCTAGGTTAACTGCCTTGTTCAGGGGATTCAGATGTACCTTGTCAGCTCAGGGATTCAATCTAGCAACCTTTCCGTTACTGGCCCAATGCTCTAACCACTAGGCTACCTGCCACCCCTCTTCACTATTTACTGAAGTTCTTGGCATCATTGAAATTCCGCTAGCTACATGCCAATTATTTGTTTAGCATAGCAACGTGGAATGACTATAAAACACAATTGGGTCAAAACATCCCAATAGAAATAACAACAGCCTGTTTGGCCAAAACTATATCATCTAGTGGAAGTATTTACTAAACCTAATGTACTCATTAAAATAAAGTTTAATGAAAACATTTCGTTAATCTTTTCTTTATATATGTTGGCAACCAATTTATTTAAGCAATAAGGCACTCGAACCTGGGAATTATCATGTGATCATTTCCTCCTAAAGCATGTTTAGTCAAGAGTTACCACACAAATAATCCCCAGGTTCTCATGCCTTTTTGCTTAAATATTAACCTGTTTCTATTCACTGGTTCCCCATAACATCAGGTATAGCACAAGGACTCACCCTAACCCTACATCCATAACCCTTCGACCAGAGTCATTACCCTTCTAGAAAGTCATAATCTCAATTGCACTCCACACTGCCCTTTCCCATCTGGACAAAAGGAACAGCTATTTGAGAATGTTGTTAATTGACTACAGCTCAGAGTTCAACACCATACTGCCCACAAAGCTCATAATTAAGCTGAGGACCCTAGGACTAAAAACCTCCCTCTGCAACTGGATCCTGGACTTCTTTATGGGCCGCCCCCAGGTGGTAAGGGTAGGCAACAACACATCTGCCACGCTGATCCTTAACACTGGGGCCACTCAGGGGTGCGTGCTCAGTCCCCTCCTGTACTCCCTGTTCACCCACGACTGCCTGGCCAAGCACAACTCCAACACCATCATTAAGTTTGACGACACTTGTGAGAGGTAAAAATCCTTTGCATAAATTACCTACATTACTACAAATATTAACAACTAATTATGGAAAATAAGATAAACAGGATTTTTTTAATATATATATTTTTTTATTGATATATATAATGCAAATCGAGTTGAGGGCGATGGAAATGCATTTGCTGGTTGATCTGGTTCTGTTCTGTGAGTGGCACTGTGAGCTTTTTTTGAAGGATGGATCTCGGTCTCTCGAGGGGCATGGTGGTCTGTTGGGCATAATTGTGTTTCATTATGGTAAGTGGTGAAATAAGTATGGCCAGTTATAATTGTAATTGTCACACCCTGATCAGTTTCACCTGCCTCGTTATTGTCTCCACCCCCTCCAGGTGTCGCTTGTTTTCCCCAGTGTATTTCTCCCTGTGTTTCCTGTCTCTCTGTACCAGTGTATTTATCTCTGTGTTTCCTGTCTCTCTGTACCAGTGCATCTATCCCTGTGTTTCCTGTCTCTCTGTACCAGTGTATCTATCCCTGTGTTTCCTGTCTCTCTGTACCAGTGTATTTATCTCTGTGTTTCCTGTCTCTCTGTACCAGTGTATCTATCCATGTGTTTCCTGTCTCTCTGTACCAGTGTATCTATCCATGTGTTTCCTGTCTCTCTGTACCAGTGTATTTATCCCTGTTTCCTGTCTCTCTGTACCAGTGTATTTATCCCTGTGTTTCCTGTCTCTCTGTGCCAGCGTATTTATCCCTGTGTTTCCTGTCTCTCTGTGCCAGTGTATTTATCCTGTGTTTCCTGTCTCTCTGTGCCAGCGTATTTATCCCTGTGTTTCCTGTCTCTCTGTGCCAGCGTATTTATCCCTGTGTTTCCTGTCTCTCTGTGCCAGTGTATTTATCTACAGGCTGATCCAACTTTGATGTAATGTCCTTAAAACAAGTCAAAATGAAGCTCAGTAGTGTGTGGCCTCCACATGCCTGTATGACCTCCCTACAACACCTGGGCATGCTCCTGATGAGGTGGTGGATGATCTCACTCCAATACATTTTTATAGAAAGTTTGCAAAAATAGATAAGATCTTGCTACCATTGATAGGAAAATACCTGTCTATTTGTGGAAAAATCACCCTGATTGACTCTTTAGTTATGTAACAGTTTATATTGTATTTGCTTATGGTTTTGCCTACACCTAGTGACCTGCTTTTTAAATTATATGAACAAAAAAATATAGCATTTTATTTGGAATGGCAAGCCAGACAAAATTGAAAAGGGCCTATTTATATAACAAATATGAATTCGGAGGGCAGAAATGATTAATTATTAAAGTATTAGACCTCTCACTAAAGGCATCAGTCGTACAAAAGTTATACTTAAATCTGAAAAGGTTCTCTAGTAAATCGGTAGGAATGTCTCATCCTATGTTCAAGAATGGCCCTTTTCCCTTCATTCAGATTACAACCTGCTCACTTTTGGTTATTTGAAGATTCAATATTCTCCAAGATATTGTTGTTTTTTAAACAGGCCTTAGAAAGTTGGTTGCAATTTCAGTTTAATTCACCTGAAAAGACAGAACAAATAATACAACACATATTCTGGTTATACTCAAACATACTAATTGATTAAAAAAAAAACGGATTTTTCAGGTATCGTCTCTCTACAATGATATCGTAAATAGGACTGGTGGAGTTATGTCACACATGCAATTAACACAGACATATGGAAATGTCTGCTCTACCCAAAATTACAACCAACTAATTGCAGCCTTACCACAAAAACGGAAGAGGCAAGTGGAAGGGGGAAGAGTAATGAACTTGTCTGTCGGCCCTGTATTAAACAACATAAACGGTTAAAGAAAATGATCAATACAAATATATACCAATTTCATTTAAGGACCAAAAAATTGACAGCTGTGCGATATAAATTGCAAAATAGTTGGAAAGAGATTTTTGATGTACTGATTCCATGGCACCAGGTTTATGAATTGACACGCAAAACAATGCTTCAAAACTTCTAATTTTTCTATTTAAATTATTATACAAAGTTCTTGCATCCAATATAATGTTAAATATATGGGGGATACAATCTTCCCAGCTCTGCAGATTCTGCTGTGAGGATCCAATAGAATGTTATATATATGGGGGATACAATCTTCCCAGCTCTGCAGATTCTGCTGTGAGGAGGCAGAGTCATTAGATCATTTATTTTGGTACTGTCCATATAGAGCTCGTTTTTGATCACAGGTCCAGGAATGGGAACATGTACCTAGAACTAACGCTGCAGATATCAATACTGGGTGATTTGAAAAGTCATAGTCAATTGATCAATAATATAATAATTAGTTTAGCAAAAAATGTTCTTTAATTTACAATCTGTAGCTTTAATTTACAATCTGTATAAGCTATGAGAATGGAAAGGTTCAATACTTTTGTGAAGCATCACAGCACAGTTGAAAAATATATGGCAAATAAAAATCCATAATGAATGGTGTTGAGAGATACATGGGAGGGGTTGAATGGAGCTGAAGGTTGGGACTAATAACAAGATAACCAATGTTAAACATACGGCGTCTGTAAAATGTATATAGGTTCAGAAATGTTGTGAAATGGCACAGTTACAAATAGAAATCAAACTGGATGGACAGAAAACAAACTAAATATTACTGTTGTAAAATAGATTCTGTAAAATGTGTATAGTATGTATAAACTGAAGGTAGAAGCCTAAGTTGTAGTTTTTTAGTTTACTCCAATTGGAGCAGGGGTGGTTTGGGGGGAATAATAAAGGTACAGTATATTCAAAAAAAAGTGTGTATGTGTGTGCATGTACACTACCATTCAAAAGTTTTGAGAAACAGACACCTCACTAGTCCTCAACTGGCAGCTTCCCGCAAAACACCAGTCTCAACATCAACAGCTTTTTCTTTGCAACTCTGCCTAGAAGGCCAGCATCCCGGAGTTGCCTCTTCACTGTTAAACGTTGAGACTGGTGTTTCAGGTACTATGAAGCTGCCAGTTGAGGACTTGTGAGGCGTCTGTTTCTCAAACTAGACACTAATGTACCTTTCCTCTTTCTCAGTTGTGCACCACTCCTTTCTTTTCTGGTTAGAGCCAGTTTGCGCTGTCTTGTCTCTAAAGCTAGAGACTTACAATTGCCTCACTAACTTTAATCAGCTATCTGAGCAGCTAACCGATCGCTGCTGCTGTACATAGTCCATCTGTAAATAGCCCACCCAATCTACCTACCTCATCTCCATACTGTTTTTATTTACTTTTCTGCTCATTTGCACACCAGTATTTCTACTTGCACATCATCTGCTCATCGATCACTCCAGTGTTAATCTGCTAAATTGTAATTACTTCGCTACTATGGCCTATTTATTGCCTAGCTCCTCACACCATTTGCACACACTGTATATAGGACTTTTCTATTGTGTTATTGACTGTACGCTTGTTTATTCCATGTGTAACTGTTTGTGTCGCACTGCTTTTCTTTATCTTGGCCAGGTCGCAGTTGTAAAACAGAACTTGTTCTCAACTAGCCCACCTGGTTAAATAAAGGTGTTCTCAACTGGCCCACCTGGTTAAATAAAGGTGAAATAATCTAAATAAAAACATGTTATGTGTTATGTCATGTTTCATGTTTTGTGTGGACCCCGGGAAGAGTAGGTGCTGCTTTTGCAACAGCTAATGGGGATCCTAATAAAATACCAAATAATCATCTGTCATTCAGCCCCTGAACAAGGCTGTTAACCCACTGTTCCTAGGCCATAATTGAAAATAAGAATTTGTTCTTAACTGACTTGCCTAGTTAAGTAAATAAAAACAGATCAAGGAACCCAAATGATTTGGGTGGATCCCATCCTCATAATACGATCTGTGTTTCCAGAAGGTTTCAAAATTGTCAATAAATGTTACACCCACAGAGCTGCAATAGTCTGGTAGCCAGTTATGGTTTATGGTAGAGAAATGAACATTAAACAGCTCTGGTCGACATTCCTGCAGCCAGCATGCCAATGGCAAGCTCCTCCAAAACTTGAGACATCTGTGTTATGTGACAAAACTGCACATTTTATTGTGGCCTTTTACAGCACAAGCGGCACCTGTGTAATGCTCATGCTGTTTAATCAGCTTCTTGATATGCCACACCTGTCAGGTGGATGGATTATCTTGACAAAAGAGAAATGTTCACTAACAGGAACGTAAGCACATTTTTGAAAACAATTTGAGAGAAATGTCTGGGATCCTTTATTTGAGCTCATGAAACATGGGATCAACACTTTACATGTTGCATTTATATTTTTGTTTAGTCTCGATCGGTGATCACTAGCGTCGAGTGGTATTCATTTTGTAGAGAAATCATTCTGAAGGTGACAATCCCCCATTATGGTTAAAACAAGAAGTAAGATACCACAGAGCAGACAGACTCCCAAATGGCACCATGGGGCTCTGGTCTAAAGTAGTGCACTATATAGGGAATAGGGTTCCATAAGGCTCTGGTCTAAAGTAGTGCAAATCAAATCAACGTGTGTGTCACGTGCGCCGAATACAACAGGTGTAGTAGACCTTCCAGTGAAATGCTGAATACAACAGGTGTAGTAGACCTTCCAGTGAAATGCTGAATACAACAGGTGTAGTAGACCTTCCAGTGAAATGCTGAATACAACAGGTGTAGTAGACCTTCCAGTGAAATGCTGAATACAACAGGTGTAGTAGACCTTCCAGTGAAATGCTGAATACAACAGGTGTAGTAGACCTTCCAGTGAAATGCTGAATACAACAGGTGTAGTAGACCTTCCAGTGAAATGCTGAATACAACAGGTGTAGTAGACCTTCCAGTGAAATGCTGAATACAACAGGTGTAGTAGACCTTCCAGTGAAATGCTGAATACAACAGGTGTAGTAGACCTTCCAGTGAAATGCTGAATACAACAGGTGTGGTAGACCTTCCAGTGAAATGCTGAATACAACAGGTGTGGTAGACCTCACAGTGAAATGCTGAATACAACAGGTGTAGTAGACCTTACAGTGAAATGCTGAATACAACAGGTGTAGTAGACCTTCCAGTGAAATGCTGAATACAACAGGTGTAGTAGACCTTCCAGTGAAATGCTGAATACAACAGGTGTAGTAGACCTTACAGTGAAATGCTGACTTACAGGATTCAACCAATAGTGCAAAAAAGGTATTAGGTGAACAATAGGTAAGTAAAGAAATAAAACAACAGTAAAAAGACAGGCTATATACAGTAGAGAGGCTATATACAGTAGAGAGGCTATATACAGTAGACGGGCTCTATGCAGTAGAGGGGCTCTATGCAGTAGAGGGGCTCTATACAGTAGAGGGGCTATATACAGTAGAGGGGCTATATACAGTAGAGAGGCTATAGCAGTAGAGAGGCTATATACAGTAGACAGGCTATATACAGTAGAGAGGCTATATACAGGCACCGGTTAGTCAGGCTGATTGAGGTAGTATGTACATGTACAGTGCATTGCGAAAGTATTCGGCCCCCTTGAATTTTGCGACCTTTTGCCACATTTCAGGCTTCAAACATAAAGATATAAAACTGTATTTTTTTGTGAAGAATCAACAACAAGTGGGACACAATCATGAAGTGGAACGACATTTATTGGATATTTCAAACTTTAACAAATCAAAAACTGAAATATTGGGCGTGCAAAATTATTCAGCCCCCTAAAGTTAATACTTTGTAGCGCCACCTTTTGCTGCGATTACAGCTGTAAGTCGCTTGGGGTATGTCTCTATCAGTTTTGCACATCGAGAGACTGACATTTTTTCCCATTCCTCCTTGCAAAACAGCTCGAGCTCAGTGAGGTTGGATGGAGAGCATTTGTGAACAGCAGTTTTCAGTTCTTTCCACAGATTCTCGATTGGATTCAGGTCTGGACTTTGACTTGGCCATTCTAACACCTGGATATGTTTATTTTTGAACCATTCCATTGTAGATTTTGCTTTATGTTTTGGATCATTGTCTTGTTGGAAGACAAATCTCGGTCCCAGTCTCAGGTCTTTTACAGACTCCATCAGGTTCTCTTCCAGAATGGTCCTGTATTTGGCTCCATCCATCTTCCCATCAATTTTAACCATCTTCCCTGTCCTTGCTGAAGAAAAGCAGGCCCAAACCATGATGCTGCCACCACCATGTTTGACAGTGGGGATGGTGTGTTCAGGGTGATGAGCTGTGTTGCTTTTACGCCAAACATAACGTCTTGCATTGTTGCCAAAAAGTTCAATTTTGGTTTCATCTGACCAGAGCACCTTCTTCCACATGTTTGGTGTGTCTCCCAGGTGGCTTGTGGCAAACTTTAAACACTTTTTATGGATATCTTTAAGAAATGGCTTTCTTCTTGCAACTCTTCCATAAAGGCCAAATTTGTGCAATATACGACTGATTGTTGTCCTTTGGACAGAGTCTCCCACCTCAGCTGTAGATCTCTGCAGTTCATCCAGAGTGATCATGGGCCTCTTGGCTGCATCTCTGATCAGTCTTCTCCTTGTAAGAGCTGAAAGTTTAGAGGGACGGCCAGGTCTTGGTAGATTTGCAGTGGTCTGATACTCCTTCCATTTCAATATTATCGCTTGCACAGTGCTCCTTGGGCTGTTTAAAGCTTGGGAAATCTTTTTGTATCCAAATCCGGCTTTAAACTTCTTCGCAACAGTATCTCCCCTCTGCCTGGTGTGTTCCTTGTTCTTCATGATGCTCTCTGCGCTTTTAACGGACCTCTGAGACTATCACAGTGCAGGTGCATTTATACGGAGACTTGATTACACACAGGGGATTGTATTTATCATCATTAGTCATTTAGGTCAACATTGGATCATTCAGAGATCCTCACTGAACTTCTGGAGAGAGTTTGCTGCACTGAAAGTAAAGGGGCTGAATAATTTTGCACGCCTAATTTTTCAGTTTTTGATTTGTTAAAAAAAGTTTGAAATATCCAATAAATGTCGTTCCACTTCATGATTGTGTCCCACTTGTTGTTGATTCTTCACAAAAAAAATACAGTTTTATATCTTTATGTTTGAAGCCTGAAATGTGGCAGAAGGTCGCAAAGTTCAAGGGGGCCGAACACGCAATGCACTGTAGATATGGTTAAAGGGACTATGCATATCTGATGAACAGAGTAGCAGTAGCGTAAAAGAGGGGTTAGAGGATGGGGGGGGGGACAAAATGCAGATAGCCCGGTTAGCCAATGTGCGGGAGCACTGGTTGGTTGGGCCAATTGAGGTAGTATGTACATGAATGTATAGTTAAAGTGACTGTGCATATAAGATAAACAGAGAGTAGCAGCAGCGTAAAAGAGGGGTTGGGGGGGGCACACAATGCAAATAGTCCGGGTAGCCATTTGATTACCTGTTCAGGAGTCTTATGGCTTGAGGGTAAAAACTGTTGAGAAGCATATTTGTCCTAGACTTGGCACTCCGGTACCGCTTGCCATGCGGTAGTAGAGAGAACAGTATAAGACTGGGGTGTCTGGGGTCTTTGACAATTTTTAGGGTCTTCCTCTGACACCGCCTGGTGTAGAGGTCCTGGATGGCAGGCAGCTTTGCCCCAGTGATGTACTGGGCCGTACGCACTACCCTCTGAAGTGCCTTGCGGTCGGAGGCCGAGCAATTGCCATACCAGGCAGTGATGCAACCCTCTCGATGTTGCAGCTGTAGAACCTTTTGAGAATCTCAGGACCCATGCCAAATCTTTTTAGTTTGCTGAGGGGGAATAGGCTTTGTCGTGCCCTCTTCACAACTGTCTTGGTGTGTTTGGAGCATTCTATTTTTTTGTTAATGTGGACACCAAGGAACTTGAAGCTATCAACCCTGTCTGCACTATATAGGGAAAAGGGTTCCATAAGGCTCCGGTCTAAAGTAGTGCATTAAATAGGATATATGGTTCCATAAGGCTCCGGTCTAAAGTAGTGCAATATATAGGGAATATGGTTCCATAAGAATCTTGTCTAAAGTAGTGCACTACATAGGGAATATGGTTCCATAAGGCTCCGGTCTAAAGTAGTGCAATATATAGGGTTCCATAGGGCTCTTGTCTAAAGTAGTGCACTATATAGGGAATAGGGTTCCATAAGGCTCTGGTCTGAAGTAGTGCATTAAATAGGATATATGGTTCTATAGTGCTTTGGTCTAAATGTAGGGAATAGGGTGCCATTTGAGCCGCCACCAGGTAATAGCTAATCAGAGGGACACTAAAAATGGCTTAAATCAGTCTACTTATTTAGATTATTGGACTGTGACTGCACCCTATTCCCTACATAGTGCACTATTATAGACCCTGATATAAAGCAGTGCACTTCGTAGGGAATAGGGTGTTATTGGGACACACACTGAACTTCTGCTCACAGCAGGTGGCTTACATCTAATCAAAATTACTATGATGAAAACATTATCTTCTGATTAACTAAGTTACCAGCAGCAACCATGTGGGGAATCATCTAGCGTCAGCCATTACAAAATTATGACATGGTTTATAGTGTTAAAGCTGTAATTCATCAAACAATACAAGGACAATCTCATCACAGTACAGGATAACTCATTGCCTGATTAAAAGACGAGACACACAGCCCATGACGTTAAAACAACACAACTGTATTCTGTCAAAAGTAGTTCACTATAAGGTTTTATGATCCTCTCCAAGGTCACCTCCTCTCTGTCCACCACCCCCTCATGATCCTCTCCAAGGTCACCTCCTCTCTGTCCACCACCCCCTCATGATCCTCTCCAAGGTCACCTCCTCTCTGTCCACCACCCCCTCATGATCCTCTCCAAGGTTACCTCCCCTCTGTCCACCACCCCCTCATGATCCTCTCCAAGGTTACCTCCTCTCCAGAGAGTTTAGTTTCAGCACCAGGTTTGGACAGCATGGGTGGTATATTGCATATTACTGTTGACCGGGGCCATTAGGGAATAAGGATTCAGCACCAGGGTTTAACAGGAGGGCCAATAGGGATTCAGCACCAGGGTTTAACAGGAGGGCCAATAGGGAATAGGGATTCATCACCAGGGTTTAACAGCTGTTGTACTGGTAGTGCGTTTTCATCTTGTTTTACAGATAAAGCCTTTTTGAAATCCTGTCATTTGTTTCCATGTGAAATGTGTCAGTTGGAGCCGCAGAAACTGCCTCTGCTTTCAAGTTGTCATCAAAAAAGCCAGTCTGCAATTATGAACCTTCTGTTGGAGACGTTCACTTCCTGACCTTCAAGCCACAGAACTCTCCCTGAACCACATTGCAGCAGTCCCCATAAAAACCACTGTATTCTAGCGTTGAGAGAGAACACAGCCTGAACCACACAGCACTCCAGTCCTGAAACACAGCCAACATCTCAAACCAGCCTGTCTGAGAGAACACAGCCAACATCTCAAACCAGCCTGTCTGAGAGAACCCAGCCAACATCTCAAACCAGCCTGTCTGAGAGAACACAGCCAACCCCTCAACCCAGCCTGTCTGAGAGAACACAGCCAACCCCTCAACCCAGCCTGTCTGAGAGAACACAGCCAACCCCTCAACCCTGTCTGAGAGAACCCAGCCAACCCTTCAACGCTGTCTGAGGGAACACAGCCAACCCCTCAACATTGCATGTCTGCATTCACCACCACAAATATCTGGAATTCAAGTTCACATCCGAATCTTCAGGATCTCCAGATTATGTCTCCAGGCTCCATACATCAGTCACATTCATTTATAAAGCCTGTTTTACATCAGCAATTTGTCACAATGTGCTTATACAGAAACCCAGCCAAAAACCATAAAGAGAGCGAGCAATGCAGACGGACAGTAGTAGCACGGGAGTTAAGAAAAACTCCATCGAAAGGCAGGAACCTCGGAAGAAATCTAGAGAGGAACCAGGCTCTGAGGGTGGCCAGTCCTCTTCTGGCTGTACTGGGTAGAGAGGAACCAGGCTCTGAGGGGTGACCAGTCCTCTTCTGGCTGTACTGGGTAGAGAGGAACCAGGCTCTGAGGGGTGGCCAGTCCTCTTCTGGCTGTACTGGGTAGAGAGGAACCAGGCTCTGAGGGGTGGCCAGTCGTCCACGGCTGTACTGGGTAGAGAGGAACCAGGCTCTGAGGGGTGGCCAGTCCTCTTCTGACTGTACTGGGTAGAGAGGAACCAGGCTCTGAGGGGTGGCCAGTCCTCTTCTGGCTGTACTGGGTAGAGAGGAACCAGGCTCTGAGGGGTGGCCAGTCCTCTTCTGGCTGTGCCAGGCAAAGATTATAAGAGATTTTGAAACATTCATAGAAAACCAGCAAGGTCAAATAATAATCCGTGGTTGTAGAGGTCCCGTGGTCCCGTTTGTCTCAGTAGGTAGAGCATGGCAATTACGATGCCAGGGTTGTTGGTGCGATTCCCAGGGGGGCCAGTACGAAATACACTCAACTGTAAGTGGCTCTGGGTAAGAGCTAAATTACAAAAATGTTGTAACAGGTAAGCACCTCAGGAGAAAAAGTCATTTGGATTTTAATGGCAGAGCATTTAGAGGTTGTAACATCATGAGTGGGGGAGGGGAGGGGTCTCCAACAGAAACAGCATGAGTGGGGGAGGGGTGTCCAACAGAAACAGCATGAGTGGGGGAGGGGTCTCCAACAGAAACAGCATGAGTGGGGGAGGGGTTTCCAACAGAAACAGCATGAGTGGGGAGGGGGGGGTCTCCAACAGAAACAGCATGAGTGGGGAGGGGGGGGTCTCCAACAGAAACAGCATGAGTGGGGAGGGGGGGTCTCCAACAGTAACAGCATGAGTGGGGAGGGGGGGGTCTCCAACAGAAACAGCATGAGTGGGGAGGGGGGGTCTCCAACAGTAACAGCATGAGTGGAGAGGGGGATCTCCAACAGTAACAGCATGAGTGGGGAGGGGGGGTCTCCAACAGAAACATCATGTGTGGGGAGGGGAGGGGATCGCCAACAGAAACAGCATGAGTGGGAGAGGGGATCGCCAACAGAAACAGCATGAGTGAGGGAGGGGGGGGGTCTCCAACAGAAACAGCATGAGTGGGAGAGGGGGGGGTTCCCCAACAGAAACAGCATGAGTGTAGGAGGGGAGGGGTCTCCAACAGAAACAGCACGAGTGGGGGAGGGGGGTCTCCAACAGAAACAGCATGAGTGGGGGAGGGATTTCCAACAGAAACAGCCTGAGTGGGGGAGGGGAGGGGGTTCTCCAACAGAAACATCATGAGTGGGGAGGGGGGGGTCTCCAACAGAAACAGCATTAGTGGGGGAGGGGGAGTCTCCAACAGAAACAGCATGAGTGGGGGGGGGTCTCCAACAGAAACAGCTTGAGTGGGGGAAGGGAGGGTGTCTCCAACAGAAACAGCATGAGTGGGGGAGGGGAGGAGGTCTCCAACAGAAACATCATGAGTGGGGGAGGGGGGGAGGGGTCTCCAACAGAAACAGCATGAGTGGGGGAGGGGGGGGGGGGTCTCCAACAGAAACAGCATGATTGGGGGAGGGGGGGTCTCCAACAGAAACAGCATGAGTGGGGGAGGGAATCTCCAACAGAAACAGCATGAGTGGGGGGGAGGGGAGGGGGTCTCCAACAGAAACAGCATGAGTGGGGGAGGGGAGGGTCTCCAACAGAAACAGCATGAGTGGGGAGGGGAGTGGGTCTCCAACAGAAACAGCATGAGTGGGGGAGGTGGGGGAGGGGTCTCCAACAGAAACAGCATGAGTGGGGCAGGGGGGGGGGGTCTTCAACAGAAACAGCATGAGTGGGGGGGTCTCCAACAGAAACAGCATGAGTTGGGGAGGGGGTCTCCAACAGAAACAGCATTAGTGGGGGAGGGGAGGGGGTCTCCAACAGAAACAGCATGAGTGGGGGAGGGGAGGGTGTGAGCAACATTATTTTTTGTACACAGAAGGGAGTCTGACACAAGAAAAACATTTACCTCAGTATGAACAAACTGAGTGTGCAACAAGACACCCTATTCCCTACATAGTGCACTACTTTAGAGCAGAGCCCTATGGAACCCTATTCCCTATATAGTGCACTACTTTAGAACAGAGCCCCATGGAACCCTATTCCCTACGTAGTGCACTACTTTAGAACAAAGCCCTGTGTGTGGTGGGGAGAATCTCCCTGATGAGAATAAACTCTGTTCTGTATGGAGGTGAGTCTCCATTTCATTAAAGTAGAGGAGAATAAACTTTGTGTTTATTCTGTCACAACATGCATTGATGACTTAATGTTACCCAAACTGAACCGTAGCCTGAACTAAAGCAGTTAGAAACGCTTTAATGACAAACGCCTCCTGGATATTGTGCTTCTAAGTATCTCTTCCCTCACAGCTTTCTTTTGATTTTCAATGTTTTTCTCACACAACATTTATTTCATTTCGTCAAATTGCATCTACTTTCTACTTCAAATGCTGTAATCCTGCAGTTATGCTATTCTCAACCCCCCCCCCCTCTCCCTTCACTCACTTCCTCTCTCACGCTCTCCCTACCCTCTCTCACTTTCTCTCTCTCTCTACCCTTTCTCTCTCTCTGTTCATCAAAGCAACACCTCAGAGTAAGAACAACACCTCAAATCTACGTTTTCTGAATGATTGAAGGAGCTTCAGACAAACACAATGCAAACTAGTGTTCTGTCAACTCCCTAACGTATACAGCCCTACCTCCAACAATAACCCTACCTCTAGCACTAACTAGTGTTCTGTCAACTCCCTAACATATACAGCCCTACCTCCAACAATAAACCTACCTCTAGTAAGGACTGACGCTGGAGTAGAGAATCAGGAACGGGGAGTCAAACCAGAAACAAGACAGGGACGGCGCCAGCACACGGGTATTGAATGGATTTATGACAATCAATACTGAAGCGGTGAACAGAGTGGGGAACAGACAGTTATAGGGGAGGTAATGACAGAGGTGATTGAGTCCAGGTGAGTCCAATAATCGCTGAAACGGGAGAAGGCAGGTGTGCGTAATGAAGGGGAGCCAGGCACCCTCGAGTGCTGGGGGAGAGAGCGGGAGTAGGCGTGACAATCTCTTGACTCTATCGGTACCCCCTGTATATAGCCTCGTTGTTGCTCTATATATATATTTGTACTTTATTTTATTCAGCAAATACAATACTAACACTTATTTTTCTTAACTGCATTGTTGGTTAAGGGCTTGTCAGTAATCATTTCAAGAGAAGGCCCATGTGTTTCCATAGCCTTGATCCATCCATCTACTACCTGGTGTCTCCATAGCCTTGATCCATCCATCTACTACCTGGTGTCTCCATAGCCTTGATCCATCTAATACCCGGTGTCTCCATAGCCTTGATCCATCCATCTTCTACCTGGTGTCTCCATAGCCTTGATCCATCTTCTACCTGGTGTCTCCATAGCCTTGATCCATCTTCTACCTGGTGTCTCCATAGCCTTGATCCATATTCTACCTGGTGTCTCCATAGCCTTGATCCATCCATCTACTACCTGGTGTCTCCATAGCCTTGATCCATCTACTACCTGGTGTCTCCATAGCCTTGATCCATCTTCAACCTGGTGTCTCCATAGCCTTGATCCATCCATCTACTACCTGGTGTCTCCATAGCCTTGATCCATCCATCTTCTACCTGGTGTCTCCATAGCCTTGATCCATCTACTACCTGGTGTCTCCATAGCCTTGATCCATCTTCTACCTGGTGTCTCCATAGCCTTGATCCATCTTCTACCTGGTGTCTCCATAGTCTTGATCCATCCATCTACTACCTGGTTTCTCCATAGCCTTGATCCATCTACTACCTGGTGTCTCCATAGCTTTGATCCATCTTTTACCTGGTGTCTCCATAGCCTTGATCCATCCATCTACTTCCTGGTTTCTCCACAGCCTTGATCCATCCATCTACTACCTGGTGTCTCCATAGCCTTGATCCATCCATCTTCTACCTGGTGTCTCCATAGCCTTGATCCATCTACTACCTGGTGTCTCCATAGCCTTGATCCATCTTCTACCTGGTGTCTCCATAGCCTTGATCCATCTTCTACCTGGTGTCTCCATAGTCTTGATCCATCCATCTACTACCTGGTTTCTCCATAGCCTTGATCCATCTACTACCTGGTGTCTCCATAGCTTTGATCCATCTTTTACCTGGTGTCTCCATAGCCTTGATCCATCCATCTACTTCCTGGTTTCTCCATAGCCTTGATCCATCTACTACCTGGTGTCTCCATAGCCTTGATCCATCTACTACCTGGTGTCTCCATAGCCTTGATCCATCTACTACCTGGTGTCTCCATAGCCTTGATCCATCCATCTACTACCTGGTGTCTCCATAGCTTTGATCCATATTTTACCTGGTGTCTCCATAGCCTTGATCCATCTACTACCTGGTGTCTCCATAGCCTTGATCCATTGTAGGATAAGGTTTGTGCTACAACCTCAGTGTAAGTAGATGCTCTTCATGGGGTCAGTATGTTTGAACAGCATTTTGAGCAAGAGGCTCTTCAACACCTCAACAGAACACAATACCTCTACATAAAAACACAATACCTCTACATAAAAACACAATACCTCTACATAAAAACACAATACCTCTACAGACAAACACAATACCTCTACAGACAAACACAATACCTCTACAGACAAACACAATACCTTGAGGTCTTGGGGTTGCGCCATATATAGTTTTTTCCTTGATGGTAAAAAGCTCCATTTTAGTCTCATCTAACCAGACTACCTTATTCCATACGTTTGGGGAGTCTCCCATATCCCTTCTGGCGAACACCAAATGTGTTTGCTTATTTTTTCTTTAATAAGCAAATGCTTTTTTTCTGGCCACTCTTCCATAAAGCCCAGCACTGTGGAGTGTATGGCTTCAAGTGGTCGTATGAACAGATACTCCGATCTCTGCTGTGGACCTTTGCAGCTACATCAGGGTTATCTTTGGTCTATTTGTTGCCTCTCTGATTAATGCCCTCTTTGCCTGGTCTATGAGTTTTGGTGGGTGGCCCTCTCTTTGCAGGTTTGTTGTGGTGCCATATTCTTTCTATTTTTTATGAATTGGATTTAATGGTGCTCCGTGGGATGTTCAAAGTTTCAAATATTTTTTTATAACCCAACCCTGATCTATACTTCTCCACAACTTTGTCCCTGACCTGTTTGGAGAGCTCTTTGGTCTTCATGGTGCCGCTTGCTTGGTGATGCCCCTTGCTTAGTGGTGTTGCAGACTCTGGGGCCTTTCAGAACAGGTGTGTATATATATACTGAGATCATGTGACAGATCATGTGACACTTAGATTGCAGATGTGACTTCTGAATGTAATTGGTTGCACCAGATCTTATTTAGGGGCTTCATAGTAAAGGGGGTGAAAACATACGCACCACTTTTCTTTATTTATTATTTTTTAAATTATTTAAACAAGTTATTTTTTTATTTCACTGCACCAATTTGGTCTATTTTGTCCATTACATCAAATCCAAATAAATATCCATTTAAATTACAGGTTGAAATGAAAGAAAATTGGATTTTTTTTATAGCTCCTGTTTACAGGCCTCCTGGGCCATATACAGCGTTCCTCACTGAGTTCCCTGAATTCCTATCGGACCTTGTAGTCATAGCAGATAATATTCTAATCTTTGGTGACTTTAATATTCACATGGAAAAGTCCAAGGACCCACTCCAAAAGGCTTTCGGAGCCATCATCGAATCAGTGGGCTTTGTCCAACATGTCTCTGGACCCACTCACTGTCACAGTCATACTCTGGACCTAGTTTTGTCCCATGGAATAAATGTTGTGGATCTTAATGTTTTTCCTCATAATCCTGGACTATCGGACCACCATTTTATTACGTTTGCAATTGCAACAAATAATTTGCTCAGACCCCAACCAAGGAACATCAAAAGTCGTGCTATAAATTCACAGACAACACAAAGATTCCTTGATGTCCTTCCAGATTCCCTCTGTCTACCCAAGGACGCCAGAGGACAAAAATCAGTTAACCACCTAACTGAGGAACTCAATTTAACCTTGCGCAATACCCTAGATGCCGTTGCACCCCTAAAAACTAAAAACATTTATCATAAGAAACTAGCTCCCTGGTACACAGAAAATACCCGAGCTCTGAAGCAAGCTTCCAGAAAATTGGAACGAAAATGGCGCCACACCAAACTGGAAGTCTTCCGACTAGCTTGGAAAGACAATACCGTGCAGTACCGAAGAGCCCTTACTGCTGCTCGATCATCCTATTTTTCCAACTTAATTGAGGAAAATAAGAACAATCCGAAATTCCTTTTTGATACTGTCGCAAAGCTAACTAAAAAGCAGCATTCCCCAAGAGAGGATGGCTTTCACTTCAGCAGTGATAAATTCATGAACTTCTTGGAGGAAAATATCATGATTATTAGAAAGCAAATTACGGACTCCTCTTTAAATCTGCGTATTCCTTCAAAGCTCAGTTGTCCTGAGTCTGCACAGCTCTGCCAGGACCTAGGATCAAGAGAGACGCTCAAGTGTTTTAGTACTATATCTCTTGACACAATGATGAAAATAATCATGGCCTCTAAACCTTCAAGCTGCATACTGGACCCTATTCCAACTAAACTACTGAAAGAGCTGCTTCCTGTGCTTGGCCCTCCTATGTTGAACATAATAAACGGCTCTATATCCACCGGATGTGTACCAAACTCACTAAAAGTGGCAGTAATAAAGCCTCTCTTGAAAAAGCCAAACCTTGACCCAGAACATATAAAAAACTATCGGCCAATATCGAATCTTCCATTCCTCTCAACATTTTTAGAAAAGGCTGTTGCGCAGCAACTCACTGCCTTCCTGAAGACAAACAATGTATACGAAATGCTTCAGTCTGGTTTTAGACCCCATCATAGCACTGAGACTGCACTTGTGAAGGTGGTAAATTACCTTTTAACGGCATCAGACCGAGGCTCTGCATCTGTCCTCGTGCTCCTAGACCTTAGTGCTGCTTTTGATATCATCGATCACCACATTCTTTTGGAGAGATTGGAAACCCAAATTGGTCTACACGGACAAGTTCTGGCCTGGTTTAGATCTTATCTGTCGGAAAGATATCAGTTTGTCTCTGTGAATGGTTTGTCCTCTGACAAATCAACTGTAAATTTCGGTGTTCCTCAAGGTTCCGTTTTAGGCCCACTATTGTTTTCACTATATATTTTACCTCTTGGGGATGTCATTAGAAAACATAATGTTAACTTCCACTGCTATGCGGATGACACACAGCTGTACATTTCAATGAAACATGGTGAAGCCCCAAAATTGCCCTAGCTAGAAGCATGTGTTTCAGACATAAGGAAGTGGATGGCTGCAAACTTTCTATTTTAAACTCGGACAAAACAGAGATGCTTGTTCTAGGTCCCAAGAAACAAAGGGATCTTCTGTTGAATCTGACAATTAATCTTAATGGTTGTACAGTCGTCTCAAATAAAACTGTGAAGGAACTCGGCGTTACTCTGGACCCTGATCTCTCTTTTGAAGAACATATCAAGACCATTTTAAGGACAGCTTTTTTCCATCTACGTAACATTGCCAAAATCAGAAACTTTCTGTCCAAAAATGATGCAGTAAAATTAATCCATGCTTTTGTCACTTCTAGGTTAGACTACTGCAATGATCTACTTTTCGGCTACCCGGATAAAGTACTAAATAAACTTCAGTTAGTGCTAAATACGGCTGCTAGAATCCTGACTAGAACCAAAAAAATTGATCATATTACTCCAGTGCTAGCCTCCCTACACTGCCTTCCTGTCAAGGCAAGGGCTGATTTCAAGGTTTTATTGCTAACCTACAAAGCATTACATGGGCATGCTCCTACCTATCTCTCTGATTTGGTCCTGCCATATATACCTATACGTACGCTACGGTCACAAGACGCAGGCCTCCTAATTGTCCCTAGAATTTCTAAACAAACAGTTGGAGGCAGGGCTTTCTCCTATAGAGCTAAATTTTTATGGAATGGTCTGCCTACCCATGTAAGAGACGCAAACTCGGTCTCAACCTTTAAGTCTTTACTGAAGACTCATCTCTTCGGTGGGTCATATGATTGAGTGCAGTCTGGCCCAGGAGTGGGAAGGTGAACGGAAAGGCTCTGGAGCAACAAACCGCCCTTGCTGTCTCTGCCTGGCCGATTCCCCTCTTTCCACTGGGATTCTCTGCCTCTAACCCTATTACAGGGGCTGAGTCACTGGCTTACTGGTGCTCTTTCATGCCATCCCTAGGAGAGGGGTACGTCACTTGAGTGGGTTGAGTCACTGATGTGATCTTCCTGTCTGGGTTGGCACCCCCCCTTGGGTTGTGCCGTGGCGGAGGTCTTTGTGGGCTACACTCAGCCTTGTCTCAGGATGGTAAGTTGGTGGTTGAAGATATCCCTCTAGTGGTGTGGGGGCTGTGCTTTGGCAAAGTGGGTGGGATTATATCCTTCCTGTTTGGCTCTGTCCGGGGGTATCCTCGGATGGGGCCACAGTGTCTCTTGACCCCTCCTGTCTCAGCCTCCAGTATTTATGCTGCAGTAGTTTATGTGTCGGGGGGCTAGGGTCAGTTTGTTATATCTGGAGTACTTCCCCTGTCCTATTCAGTGTCCTGTGTGAATTTAAGTGTGCTCTCTCTAATTCTCTCTTTCTCTCTTTCTTTCTCTCTCTCGGACCTGAGCCCTAGGACCATGCCTCAGGACTATCTGACACGATGACTCCTTGCTGTCCCCAGTCCACCTGACTGTGCTGCTGCTCCAGTTTCAACTGTTCTGCCTTATTATTATTCGACCATGCTGGTCATTTATGAACATTTGAACATCTTGACCATGTTCTGTTATAATCTCCACCCGGCACAGCCAGAAGAGGACTGGCCACCCCACATAGCCTGGTTCCTCTTTAGGTTTCTTCCTAGGTTTTGGCCTTTCTAGGGAGTTTTTCCTAGCCACCGTTCTTCTACACCTGCATTGCTTGCTGTTTGGGGTTTTAGGCTGGGTTTCTGTACAGCACTTTGAGATATCAGCTGATGTACGAAGGGCTATATGAATAAATTTGAATTGATTTTATTTGAGTACAGTATAGTCTAGAAGGGACCGTATTCAGTACAGTATATTCTAGAAGGACCAGTATTCAGTACAGTATAGTCTAGAAGGGACAGTATTCAGTACAGTATAGTCTAGAAGGGACAGTATTCAGTACACTATAGTCTAGAAGGGACAGTATTCAGTACAGTATAGTCTAGAAGGGACAGTATTCAGTACACTATAGTCTAGAAGGGACAGTAGTCATTACACTATAGTCTAGAAGGGACAGTATTCAGTACAGTATAGTCTAGAAGGGACAGTATTTAGTACAGTATAGTCTAGAAGTGACAGTATTCAGTACAGTATAGTCTAGAAGGGACAGTAGTCATTACACTATAGTCTAGAAGGAACATTATTCAGTACGGTATAGTCTAGAAGGGACAATATTCAGTACAGTATAGTCTAGAAGGGACAGTATTCAGTACAGTATAGTCTAGAATGGACATTATTCAGTACAGTATAGTCTAGAAGGGACAGTATTCAGTACAGTATTGTCTAGAAGGGACAGTATTCAGTACAGTATAGTCTAGAAGCGACAGTATTCAGTTCACTATAGTCTAGAAGGGACAGTATTCAGTACAGTATAGTCTAGAAGGGACAGTATTCAGTACACTATAGTCTAGAAGGGACAGTAGTCATTACACTATAGTCTAGAAGGGACAGTATTCAGTACAGTATAGTCTAGAAGGGACAGTATTCAGTACAGTATTCCCTAGAAGGGACAGTAGTCATTACACTTTAGTCTAGAAGGGACAGTATTCAGTACAGTATAGTGTAGAAGTGACAGTATTCAGTACAGTATAGTCTAGAAAGGACAGTAGTCATTACACTATACTCTAGAAGGGACAGTGTTCAGTACAGTATAGTCTAGAAGGGACAGTATTCAGTACAGTTTAGTCTAGAAGTGACAGTATTCAGTACAGTATAGTCTAGAAGAAACAGTAATTAGTACAGTTTAGTCTAGAAGTGACAGTATTCAGTACAGTATAGTCTAGAAGGGACAGTAATTAGTACAGTTTAGTCTAGAAGTGACAGTATTCAGTACAGTATAGTCTAGAAGGGACAGTAGTCATTACACTATAGTCTAGAAGGGACAGTATTCAGTACACTATAGTCTAGAAGGGACAGTATTCAGTACACTGTAGTGTACTTTCTGAAGGCACTGTACATCATATGAAGAAACAGGTTTCAGTATAGTAAACATCACTGTTGAATAATCCGGCCCTTTTGAGGAACTCTTCAGAACAGGAAAGGGTTGTGTTGTTGTGAAGCAGTAATTGAATTGGCTCTTGTACTATGTATGCACTGCAGGTTGATGATGATCGATTGTCATGACATCCACACCTGTCATTCTGAGGTATTGCTCAGCAAAGCCGGACTGAAATACTCTCGCTGAACCTCCAATCATTCCCCAGCCTCCTTCTGATTGCTAACAGGAGACAGAGAGAAGAAACAGTCCAACATGGTGTTGCTAGGAGACGTGTTCTGAATCCCAAATGGCACGCTATTCGCTCGGGCCCTGGTCAAGCCTAATGCACTACACAAGTAAAAGGGTACCATTTGGGATGCAGATTACGAGAGTGGGTCTGCATTGAGCACTAGTTTGTATTAAGCAGGTAGGTATGGTGAACGAGACATAGATGTATAAAATATCTCCTTTCAGTTCTAGTCGTGATTCTGTGGGTGTGTCAGCGGTTTGAGGGGCTTATCGACTGCCTGTCTTTGTCAAACGTCTAAATCCCATTACGGCAGAGTCGATCATGTTTCACTGTAAATACTACATGCAAAGGGAGTGTCCATGTGCATTACAACATGTTCTTTCATACAACCCACTACTCAGTACGACCCACTACTCGGTACGACCCACTACTCGGTACGACCCACTACTCGATACGACCCACTACTCGATACGACCCACTACTCGGTACGACCCACTACTCAATACAACCTTCTTCTCAATACACCACACTACTCAATACACCCCACTACTCAGTACGACCCACTGCTCAGTACGACCCACTGCTCAGTACGACCCACTGCTCAGTACGACCCACTGCTCAGTACGACCCACTGCTCAGTACGGCCCACTGCTCAGTACGGCCCACTGCTCAGTACGGCCCACTGCTCAGTACGGCCCACTGCTCAGTACGGCCCACTGCTCAGTACGGCCCACTGCTCAGTACGACCCACTGCTCAGTACGGCCCACTGCTCAGTACGGCCCACTGCTCAGTACGGCTCACTGCTCAGTACGGCCCACTGCTCAGTACTGTTACGCACGCCTCTATGAAGAGGGAACGCAACACCCTGTTACAACTAAACTCTCCGTGAAGTGAAAAAGGTATGGACTGTAGGTGCGAGTAAGGATGACAACAGGCAGAATGTGGTACAGTTTATTCCTTTACACGGTAATATGGGGAAAAGGGGCTGGACGGAACCAAAGCAAAGAAAGTAAATCTCAAACCCCCCCCTCTCCTATCTTACCTGCCTACCCACTACTTACCTAATTTAGCACCACCTGGTGCCCTAACCAAAATACAGGGGGTGGTCCGCCCAGGTCTTACCTAGTGTGCCTAGACAGTGAATATACTACGGGTATATGTATGCCCGCGGGCCTCTTGCCTAAGCACTCCCAAGGTGCCTTCCCCTTCTCCCCTGGGAACAAATGAAACATAATATTAAACAATTTCACAAACAAACTAAGAAACAAAGTACATCAAATAAGCTCTATCTGAGCAACAAACTCACAAAACATACCAACTTCCCAGCAATGAACTCCTATCAAAATCAACCTCTAGCAAAATCTCTCTGCAATGACCTCCCAGCAAAATATCTCTAGCAAATCTCTATCACAAACAATCGCTCTGCAATGACCTCAGCAAAATCTCTCTCAACAATCCCTACCTCCAAAATCTCTCTCTCCTGAACAGAACACTGGCTTTTATATAGCTTCAGAAGGAATGGGTAATTGGAGACAGCTGTGTCTTGACGAGGGGGCGGGGTCAGCTCTCCAATTAGCCCTGGAGTCGACCAATCAGCTGCTTGAGGGATTTCAGGAAGCCATTTCCTGAAATAAAACACATGCAAATACACAAACTACAACACATAAACTGGGGAACGTAACAAGTACGACCCACTACTCCGTACGACCCACTACTCCGTACAACCCACTACTCAGTACAACCCACTACTCAATACAACACACTACTCAATACAACCCACTACTCAGTACAACCCACTCTCCAGATGTGTGTTTGTGGTTATTCTACCATTGATTTGTCTCCTAGCAGCATGTATTCTAGTGGTGGGTCGCTGCTTCGTATCCACGTGCGGCAAGGTGGATTCATCTGCCTTACTTCCCTTGAGCAAGGCAGTCAACCCCCAATAACAACTGTTCCCCGGGCACTGATAACGTGGATTAAGAAGCCCCCCCCCCCCCCCTCCAAATAGATTTGGATTGAACTGACTAGGTTTTTACTTTTCCCCTTTTTATATAAATACTTTGGCTTCAAAACTACACTAGGAGTGTAGCGTGTCAACCGGTGGTGGTGAAAAGGGAAACTCCAACACCGATAGAAACCAACTGTATTGTTTGATTAGACAGATTATTTTTTTAATAGTGTAGGTGTGGCTTTAGTCAACTGTCCAAATAGTAGGTTAACCTCTGTCTGCTTCCTGTACTGCCTGTCCAAATGCTAGGATAAGCTCTGTCTGCTTCCTGTACTACCTGTCCAAATGCTAGGATAACCTCTGTCTGCTTCCTGTCCATCCTGTCCTACCGGTATTTAGTAGTAGTCCTGTAACCTAGTGTATTTAGTAGTAGTCCTGTAACCTAGTGTATTTAGTAGTAGTCCTGTAACCTAGTGTATTTAGTAGTAGTCCTGTAACCTAGTGTATTTAGCAGGAGTCCTATAACATAGTGTATTTAGTAGTAGTCCTGTAACCTAGTGTATTTAGTAGTCCTATAACCTAGTGTATTTAGCAGGAGTCCTATAACATAGTGTATTTAGTAGACCTATAACCTAGTGTATTTAGTAGTCCTATAACGTAGTGTATTTAGTAGTCCTATAACCTAGTGTATTTAGTAGTCCTATAACCTAGTGTATTTAGTAGTCCTATAACCTAGTGTATTTAGTAGTCCTATAACCTAGTGTATTTAGTAGTCATATTACCTAGTGTATTTAGTAGTCCTATAACCTAGTGCATTTAGTAGTCCTATAATCAAGTGTATTTAGAAGTCCTATAACCTAGTGTATTTAGTAGTAGTACTGTAACCTAAACCTCATCATGTTGTTTATAGCCTCTCCCAGCATGTGTACCTCTTCATGCTGTTTATCGCCCCTCCCAGCATGTCTACCTCATCATGTTGTTTATAGCCTTTCCCAGTATGTCTACCTCATCATGTTGTTTATAGCCTCTCCCAGCATGTCAACCTCACCATGTTGTTAATAGCCTCTCCCAGCATGTCTACCTCATCATGTTGTTGATCGCCTCTCCCTGCGTGTCTACCTCAACATATTGTTTTATAGGCTCTCCCAGCGTCTCTTCCTCATCATGTTGTTTATAGCCTCTCAGCATCTCTACCTCATCATGTTGTTTATAGCCTCTCCCAGCATGTCTACCTCATCATGTTGTTTATAGCCTCTCCCAGCATCTCTACCGCATCATGTTGTTTATCGCCTCTCCCAGCATGTCAACCTCATCATGTTGTTTATAGCCTCTCCCAGCATGTCTACCTCATCATGTTGTGTATAGCCTCTCGCAGCATGTCTACCTCATCATGTTGTTGATTGCCTCTCCCTGCGTGTCTACCTCAACATGTTGTTTATCGCCTCTCCCAGCATGTTTACCTCTTCATGTTGTTTATCGCCTCTCCCAGCATGTCTACCTCATCATGTTGTTTATAGCCTCTCCCAGCATGTCAACCTCATCATGTTGTTTATAGCCACTCCCAGCACGTCTACCTCATCATGTTGTTCATAGCCTCACCCAGCACGTCTACCTCATCATGTTGTTTATAGCCTCTCCCAGCATGTCTACCTCATCATGTTGTTTATCGCCTCTCCCAGCATGTCTACCTCATCATGTTGTTTATAGCCTCTCCCAGCATGTCTACCTCATCATGTTGTTTATATCCTCTCCCAGCATCTCTACCTCATCATGTTGTTAATCGCCTCTCCCAGCATGTCTACCTCATCATGATGTTTATCGCCTCTCCCAGCATGTCTACCTCATCATGTTGTGTATAGCCTCTCGCAGCATGTCTACCTCATCATGTTGTTGATCGCCTCTCCCTGCGTGTCTACCTCAACATGTTGTTTTATAGGCTCTCCCAGCGTCTCTTCCTCATCATGTTGTTTATCTCCTCCCAGCATGTCTACCTCATCATGATGTTTATCGCCTCTCCCAGCATGTCAACCTCATCATGTTGTTTATAGCCTCTCCCAGCATGTCTACCTATTCATGTTGTGTATAGCCTCTCCCAGCATGTCTACCTCATCATGTTGTTGATCGCCTCTCCCTGCGTGTCTACCTCAACATGTTGTTTTATAGGCTCTCCCAGCGTCTCTTCCTCATCATGTTGTTTATCTCCTCTCAGCATGTCTACCTCATCATGTTGTTTATAGCCTCTCCCAGCATCTCTACTTCATCAAGTTGATTATAGCCTCTCCCAGCATGTCTACCTCATCATGTTGTTTATCGCCTCTCCCAGCATGTCTACCTCATCATGTTGTTTATAACCTCTCCCAGCATGTCTACCTCATCATGTTGTTTATAGCCTCTCCCAGCATGTGTACCTCTTCATGTTGTTTATCGTCTCTCCCAGCATGTCTACCTCATCATGTTGTTTATAGCCTCTCCCAGCATGTCAGCCTCATCATGTTGTTTATAGCCACTCCCAGCACGTCTACCTCATCATGTTGTTTATAGCCTCACCCAGCACGTCTACCTCATCATGTTGTTCATAGCCTCTCCCAGCATGTCTACCTCATCATGTTGTTTATCGCCTCACCCAGCATGTCTACCTCATCATGTTGTTTATAACCACTCCCAGCATGTCTACCTCATCATGTTGTTAATCGCCTCTCCCATTTTCTACCTCATCATGTTGTTTATCGCCTCTCCCAGCATGTCTACCTCATCATGTTCTTTATAGCCTCTCCCAGCATCTCTACCTCATCATGTTGTTTTCCAGCCTCTCCCAGCATTTTTCCCTCATCATGATGTGTATAGCCTCTCCCAGCATGTGTACCTCATCATGTTGTTTATAGCCTCTCCCAGCATCTCTACCTCTTCATGTTGTTTATCTCCTCTCCCAGCATGTCTACCTCATCATGTTGTTTATAGCCTCTCCCAGCATCTCTACCTCATCATGTTGTTTATAGCCTCTCGCAGCATGTCTACCTCATCATGTTGTTTATAGCCTCTCCCAGCATCTCTACCTCATCATGTTGTTAATCGCCTCTCCCAGCATGTCTACCTCATCATGATGTTTATTGCCTCTCCCAGCATGTCAACCTCATCATGTTGTTTATAGCCTTTCCCAGCATGTCTACCTCATCATGTTGTGTATAGCCTCTCGCAGCATGTCTACCTCATGTTGTTGATCGCCTCTCCCTGCGTGTCTACCTCAACATGTTTTATAGGCTCTCCCAGTGTCTCTTCCTCAACATGTTGTTTATAGCCTCTCAGCATCTCTACCTCATCATGTTGTGTATAGCCTCTCGCAGCATGTCTACCTCAACATGTTTTATAGGCTCTCCCAGCGTCTCTTCCTCATCATGTTGTTTATAGCCTCTCAGCATCTCTACCTCATCATGTTGTTTATAGCCTCTCAGCATCTCTACCTCATCATGTTGTTTATAGCCTCTCCCAGCATCTCTACCTCATCATCAAAGACAAGTTCTGGCCTGGTTTAGATCTTCTGTCGGAAAGATATCAGTTTGTCTCTGTGAATGGTTTGTCCTCTGACCAATCAACTGTAATTTTCAGTGTTCCTCAAGGTTCCGTTTTAGGACCACTATTGTTTTCACTATATATTTTACCTCTTGGGGGATGTTATTCGAAAACATAATATTAACTTTCACTGCTATGCGGATGACACAGCTGTACATTTCAATGAAACATGGTGAAGCCCCAAAATTGCCCTTGCTAGAAGCATGTGTTTCAGACATAAGGAAGTGGATGGCTGCAAACTTTCTACTTTTAAACTCAGACAAAACAGAGATGCTTGTTCTAGGTCCCTGTTACGCACGCCTCTATGAAGAGGGAACGCAACACCCTGCTACAACTAAACTCTCTGTGAAGTGAAAAAGGTATGGACTGTAGGTGCGAGTAAGAATGACAACAGACAGAATGTGGTACCGTTTACAAGGACTTTATTCCTTTACACGGTAATATGGGGAAAAGGGGCTGGACGGAACCAAAGCAAAGAAAGTAAATCTCAAAGCCCCCCCTCTCCTTATCTTACCTGCCTAACCACTACTTACCTAATTTAGCACCACCTGGTGCCCTAACCAAAATACAGGGGGTGGTCCACCCAGGTCTTACCTAGTGTGCCTAGACAGTGAATGTACTACAGGTATATGTATGCCCGCGGGCCTCTTGCCTAAGCACTCCCAAGGTGCCTTCCCCTTTCCCCCTGGGAACAAATGAAACAGTATATTAAACAATTTCACAAACAAACAAAGGACATCAAATAAGCTCTACCTGAGCAACAAACTCACAGAACATACCACTTCCCAGCAATGAACTCCCAGCAAAATCAACCTCTATCAAAATCTGTCTAGCAAATCTACCTTCAGCAAAATCTCTGCAATGACCTCCCAGCAAATCTCTAGCAAAAATCTCTACCTCCAAATCTCTCACTCCTGAACAGAACAGTGGCTTTTATATAGCTTCAGAAGGAATGGCTAACTGGAGACAGCTGTGTCTTGACGAGGGGGCGGGGTCAGCTCTCCAATTAGCCCTGGAGTCGACCAATCAGCTGCTTGAGGGATTTCAGGAAGCCATTTCCTGAAATAAAACACATGCAAATACACAAACTACAACACATAAACTGGGGAACGTAACAGTCCCAAGAAACAAAGAGATCTTCTGTTGAATCTGAAAATTAATCTTAATGGTTGTACAGTCGTCTCAAATAAAACTGTGAAGGACCTCGGCGTTACTCTGGACCCTGATCTCTCTTTTGAAGAACATATCAAGACCATTTCAAGGACAGCTTTTTTCCATCCACGTAACATTGCAAAAATCAGAAACTTTCTGTCCAAAAATGATGCAGAAATATTAATCCATGCTTTTGTCACTTCTAGGTTAGACTACTGCAATGCTCTACTTTCCGGCTACCCGGATAAAGCACTAAATAAACTTCAGTTAGTGCTAAATACGGCTGCTAGAATCCTGACTAGAACCAAAAAATGTGATCATATTACTCCAGTGCTAGCCTCTCTACACTGGCTTCCTGTCAAAGCAAGGGCTGATTTCAAGGTTTTACTGCTAACCTACAAAGCATTACATGGGCTTGCTCCTACCTATCTCTCTGATTTGGTCCTGCTGTACATACCTACACGTACGCTACGGTCACAAGACGCAGGCCTCCTAATTGTCCCTAGAATTTCTAAGCAAAAAGCTGGAGGCAGGGCTTTCTCCTATAGAGCTCCATTTTTATGGAATGGTCTGCCTACCCATGTCAGAGACGCAAACTCGGTCTCAACCTTCAAGTCTCTACTGAAGACTCATCTGTTCAGTTGGTCATATGATTGAGTGTAGTCTGGCCCAGGAGTGGGAAGGTGAACGGAAAGGCTCTGGAGCAACGAACCGCCCTTGCTGTCTCTGCCTGGCCGGTTCCCCTCTTTCCATTGCGATTCTCTGCCTCTAACCCTATTACAGGGGCTGAGTCACTGGCTTACTGGGGCTCTCTCGCCGTCACTGGAGGAGGTGCGTCACCTGAGTGGGTTGATTCACTGATGTGGTCATCCTGTCTGGGTTGCCGCCGCCCCCCCCCTCGGGTTGTGCCGTGGTGGAGGTCTTTGTGGGCTATACTCAGCCTTGTCTCAGGATGGTAAGTTGGTGGTTGAAGATATCCCTCTAGTGGTGTGGGGGCTGTGCTTTGGCAAAGTGGGTGGGGTTATATCCTTCCTGTTTGGCCCTTTCCGGGGGTGTCCTCGGATGGGGCCACAGTGTCTCCTGACCCATCCTGTCTCAGCCTCCAGTATTTATGCTGCAGTAGTTTATGTGTCGGGGGGCTAGGGTCAGTTTGTTATATCTGGAGTACTTCTCCTGTCCTATTCGGTGTCCTGTGTGAATCTAAGTGTGCGTTCTCTAATTGTCTCCTCTCTTTCTTTCTCTCTCGGAGGACCTGAGCCCTAGGACCATGCCCCAGGACTACCTGACATGATGACTCCTTGCTGTCCCCAGTCCACCAGGCCGTGCTGCTGCTCCAGTTTCAACTGTTCTGCCTTATTATTATTCGACCATGCTGGTCATTTATGAACATTTGAACATCTTGGCCATGTTCTGTTATAATCTCCACCCGGCACAGCCAGAAGAGGACTGGCCACCCCACATTGCCTGGTTCCTCTCTAGGTTTCTTCCTAGGTTTTGGCCTTTCTAGGGAGTTTTTCCTAGCCACCGTGCTTCTACACCTGCATTGCTTGCTGTTTGGGGTTTTAGGCTGGGTTTCTGTACAGCACTTTGAGATATCAGCTGATGTACGAAGGGCTATATAAACAGATTTGATTTGATCATGTTGTTGCAAGTCGGTTAGGACATCTACTTTGTGCATGACACAAGTACATTTTCCAACAATTGTTTACAGATCAGGTTATTTCACTTAGAAATCACTGTATAACAATTCCAGTGGGTCAGACGTTTAGATACACTAAGTTGACTGTGCCTTTGAAAAGATTGGAATATTCCAGAAAATTATGTCATGGCTTTAGAATCTTCTGATAGGCTAATTTACATAATTTGAGTCAATTGGAGGTGTAGCTGTGCATGTATTTCAAGGCCTACCTTCAAACTCAGGAACTCTTTGCTTGACATCATGGGAAAATCTAAAGAAATCAGCCAAACCCTCATGAAAAAAATTGTAGACGTACTTTGGTGTGAAAAGTGCAAATCAAACCCAGAACAACAGCAAAGGAGCGTGTGAAGATGCTGGAGGAAACAAAAGTATCTATATCCACAGTAAAACAAGTCCAATATCGACATAACCTGAAAGGCCGCTCAGCAAGGAAGAAGCCACTGCTCCAAAACCACCATACAAAAAACAGACTACAGTTTGCAACTGCACTTGGAGACAAAGATCATACTTTTTGGAGAAATGTCCTCTGGTCTGATGAAACAAAAATAGAACTGTTTGGCCATAATGACCATCGTTATGTTTGGAGGAAAAATGGGGAGGCTTGCAAGCCAAAGAACACCATCCCAACGTGAAGCACGGGGGTGGCAGCATCATGTTGTGGGGGTGCTTTGCTGCAGGAGGGACTGGTGCACTTCACAAAATAGATGGCATCACGAGGGAGGAAAATTATGTGGATATATTGAAGCAACATCTCAAGACATTCGTCAGGAAGTTAAAGCTTGGTCGCAAAATGGTCTTCCAAATCAACAACGATACCAAGCATACTTCCAAACTTGTGGCAAAATGGCTTAAGGACAACAATGTCAATGTATTGGAGTGACCATCACAAAGCCCTGACCTCAATTCTATAGATAATGTGTGGGCAGAACTGAAAAAGCATGAGTGAGCAAGGAGGCCTACAAACCTGACTCAGTTACACCAGCTCTGTCAGGAGGATATGTCCAAAATTCACCCAATTTATTGTGGGAAGCTTGTGGAAGGCTACCCAAAATGTTTGACCCAAGTTAAACAATTTAAAGGCAATGCTGCCAAATATTAATTGAGTGTATGTAAACTTCCTACCCACTTGGAATGTGCTGAAAGAAATATGAGTTTAAATCAATCTCTTTACTATCATTCTGACATTTCACTTTCTTAAAATACAATGGGGATCCTAACTTCCCTAAAACAGGGAGTTTTTACTAGGATTAATTGTCAGTGATAAACTGTGTTTAAATGTATTTTCCTAAGGTAACTTCTGACTTCAACTCTACACACCTGTTCTGAAAGGCCCCAAAGTCTGCAACACCACTAAGCAAGCGGCACCATGAAGACAATGGATCTCTCCAAAAAGGTCAGGGACAACGTTGTGGAGAAGTACAGATCAGCGTTGGGTTCTAAAAAAATATCTGCAACTTTGAACATCCCTCGGAGCACCATTAAATCCAATATTAAAAAATGGAAAGAATATGGCACCACAACAAACCTGCCAAGAGAGGGCCACCCACCAAAACTCTTGGACCAGGCAAGGAGGGCATTAATCAGAGAGGCAATAAAGAGACCAAAGATAATCCTGAAGGAGCTGCAAAGTTCCACAGCAGAGATTGGAGTATCTGTCCATAGGATCACTTTAAGCTGTACACTCCACAGAGCTGGGCTTTATGGAAGAGTGGCCAGAAAAAAGCAGTTGCTTCAAGAAAAAAATAAGCAAACATGTTTGGTGTTTGCCAGAAGGCATTTGGGAGACTCCCCAAACATATGGAAGAAGGTACTCTGGTCAGATGAGACTAAAATTGAGCTTTTTGGCCATCAAGGAAAACGCTATGTCTGACGCAAACCCAACACCTCTCATCACATCGAGAATACCATCCCCACAGTGAAGCATGGTGGTGGCAGCATCATACAATGGGGATGTTTTTTTATCAGCATGGACTGGGAAACTGGTCAGAGTTGAAGGAAGGATGAATGAGGCTAAATACATGGAAATTCTTTCAGTCTTCCAGAGAATTGAGACTGGGACGGAGGTTCATCTTCCAGCAGGACAATGAACCTAAGCGTACTGCTAAAGCAACACCCGAGTGGTTTAAGGGGAAACATTTAAATGTTGTGGAATGGCCTAGTCAGAGCCCAGACCTCAATCCAATTGAGAATCTGTGGTATGACTTAAAGACTGCTGTACACCAGCGGAACCCATCCAACTTGAAGGAGCTGAGGCAGTTTTGCCTTGAAGAATGGTCAAAAATCCCATTGGCTAGATGTGCCAAGCTCATAGAGACATACCCCAAGAGACTTCCAGCTGTAATTGCTGCAAAAGGTGGCTCTACAAAGTATTGACTTTGAGGGGCTGAATTGTTATGCAAGCTAAAGTTCCGTTTTTTTTTGGCTTATTTCTTGTTTGTTTCACAATTTAAAAAAAAATGTTTTGCATCTTCATAGTGGTTGGCATGTCGTATAAATCAAATGATTAAAACCCCCAAAAAATTAAGGCAACAAAATAGTAAAAATGTGAAGGGGGGTGAATACTTTCGCAAGCCACTGTAAGTACTGGGCTAAATAAATAAATAAAGAGTTGCAATCTCTATATATTCCTACTCCCAGTCATTTACTGGGTCAAACTTGGCACCATCAGGATGTATGTCTCATGACCGTCTGCTAACACGTTTCTCATGTCATCAAAGCAGTTGGCCATGCTCTTAACCTCTTAGGCATTTAACCTTTCTTGTTAACCGAACTGCGATGCGGTGATTGTTGGTGTTCTGATTACCGTTGAAACCATGTGCTCACTCAAATGGAAAGCACCGGAAACCATATACTGGTTCCAAAAACACAATTTCCAGGGGCTATGGGGTTACATACCTGGTGTGCAATACTATTTCCACCTTTCAAAGCTCTCGCAGAACGGTTGCATAATGTGGTGATACGCCACTCCAACTTGCTCCACTGTGAAACAGCTAGTAAATAAGATGCTACAGACTTTGACAAAATGGCTGTCTCTAACTTGCTCCACTGTGAAACAGCTAGCAAATAAGATGCTACAGACTTTGACAAAATGGCTCCAGCAATCATAGTGGGCATCCTTAAAAGCGAAGAATTCATAACTGCATGTCAATTTTCTTCATTTTTTGGCACTGAAATGAGAACTATGATGAGTTTTTAGCAGGTAGTTAGCCTGTCTGTAGGTGCTTTCAGTGCATCAACTTTAAGCTGAATATTTCTTAATATTCCTTCATCCAGCCACCAAAATTCTTCCAGACATTTAAAAATGTGTTTTGCTGTCCAGGGTAAAAAATGGATGCATAGGGACCACTACAGCCATGTCTGTGAGCATGAAACATGGCTATTTAAATAGCTCAGAGAACCTCCGTTTCAGTCTCCATTGTTTTTCTCTTTGCCTTGGTCTTCCCCTGTGTCCACATACTGCCTTGGTCTTTACTGTGTCCACATACTGCCTTGGTCTTTACTGTGTCCACATACTGCCTTGTTCTTCTCCTTTGTCCACATACTGCATTGTGTCCACATACTGCCTTGGTCTTTACTGTGTCCACATACTGCCTTGCATTTTATGAACTTCATTCTGACATTGCAGTACATGGTTGTCCATTCAGTGCATGTGTGGCCTTGGTCTGTGTCAGCTTGACCTGGATCTATGATGTTGATAAAAGTTGGTGAAATACCAAGTAGCTAGACCCCATGAACGTTAAAAACATCACACTAATGTTTTTAACAAAAGTTTCTTATAACAATTTTATTGAAAATAAACAGGGGCCTGAAGGCATGGCAATAATGTAGCTAACTTTATGCACAAACTAAACAAAATATTAGGAACATACACTTACCAGCATGGTGGAAAAAGTAGCCAGTTGTCATAATTAAGTAAAAGTAAAGATACCTTAAAAGAAAATGACTTAAGTAAAAATGAGTCACCCAGTAAAATACTACTTGAGTAAAAGTCTAAAAGTATTTGGTTTTAAATATACTTAAGTATCAAAAGTAAAAGTATAAATCATTTAAAATGTCTTATATTAAGCAAACCAGACACCATGATTTTCTTGTTTTTTTAATTTACTGACAGCCTGGGGCACAGTTCAACACTCACACAATTTACAAACAAGCATTTGTGTTTAGTGAGTCCTCCAGATCAGAGACAGCAGGAACGACCAGTGATGTTCTCTGTTTAGTGAGTCCTCCAGATCAGAGGCAGTAGGGATGTCCAGGGATGTTCTCTGTTTAGTGAGTCCTCCAGATCAGAGGCAGTAGGGATGACCAGGGATGTTCTCTGTTTAGTGAGTTCTCCAGATCAGAGGCAGTAGGAACGACCAGGGTGGTTCTCTGTTTAGTGAGTCCTCCAGATCAGAGGCAGTAGGAATGACCAGGGATGTTCTCTGTTTAGTGAGTCTGCCAGATCAGAGGCAGTAGGAACGACCAGGGATGTTCTCTGTTTAGTGAGTCTGCCAGATCAGAGGCAGTGGGAACGACCAGGTGTTCTCTTGACAAGTGTGTGAATTGGACCATTTTCCTGTCCTGCTAAACAATCAAAATATAACAAGTACTGTTGGGTGTCAGGGAAAACATAATGAGTAAAAACGACACCATTTTATTTAGGAATATAGTGGAGTAAAAGGTGTCCAAAATATCAATGGTAAAGTACAGATACCTTGAAAGTACTTTATGTCACGCCAGCTCCCCTCTCTGGCGCTCAAAGGCACCAGGTTCCCCAGCATTACACACTCCTGCCACCATCATTACGCACTCCTGCCTTCCCCCGTCACACACATCAGCAATTATTGGACTCACCTGGACTCAATCACCTGTGTCGTTACCGCCACTATACAGTATGTGTCTGTTCCCTGCGTCAGGATGAATGTTTGTTTGTCTTTGTATACGGTTCTGACGTTGTCCTGTCCTGTTTGATGTCTGTTCCATATTAAAAGTTCTACTCCCGGTACCAGTGATTACGGAGGAGAGGGGGTGATTACGGAGGAGGGGGGTGATTACGGAGGAGAGGGGGTGATTACGGAGGAGGGCGGGATGATTACGGAGGAGGGCGGGATGATTACGGAGGAGGGGGGGATGATTACGGAGGAGGGGGGGATGATTACGGAGGAGGGGGGGATGATTACGGAGGAGGGGGGGATGATTACGGAGGAGAGGGGGGGATGATTACGGAGGAGGGGGGGATGATTACGGAGGAGGGGGGGATGATTACGGAGGAGAGGGGGGGATGATTACGGAGGAGGGGGGGATGATTACGGAGGAGGGCGGGATGATTACGGAGGAGGGGGGGATGATTACGGAGGAGAGGGGGGTGATTGAGGAGGGGGGGTGATTAAGGAGGAGGGGGTCGATTACGGGGGGGGGGTCATTACGGAGGAGAGGGGGTGATTACGGAGGAGAGGGGGTGATTACGGAGGAGAGGGGGTGATTACGGGGGGGGGTCATTACGGAGGAGAGGGGGTGATTACGGAGGAGAGGGGTTGATTACGGAGGGGGGTGCATACGGCCCAGTACATCACTGGGGCCAAGCCCCCCACCATCCAGGACCTCTATACCAGGCGGTGTCTGTGGAAGGCCTTCAACAATGTCATACTCCAACCTTACAAGTCATATACCGTTCTTTATGCTTCCACACGGCACGCAGTATAAGAGCGACAAGTCTGGAACCAACAGGACCCTGAACAAGAACTACCCCCAAGCCATAGGACTGCTAAACAAGACTGCTAAATATCTCATCAAATGCTACATGGACTACCTGCATTGACCATTTTTTGCATTCTATGTGCTAGAGATCAAACACTGAGTGTCTGGAATGATGACAAATTGTCTTTTGAAACACATATTGAAAAGTTGACCTAGAAGCTTTTGTACACAAATAAATCCTGCCTCAGTTCTGAAAATAGAACGAAGATTGTTCCAGCAACGCTTCTCCCTGGATTAGACTATGGTGACATTATTGACCTGCTTCTCCCTGGAGTAGACTATGGTTACATTATTTACCTGCTTTTCCCTGGATTAGACTATGGTGACATTTACCTGCTTCTCCCTGGATTAGACTATGGTGACATTATTTACCTGCTTCTCCCTGGATTAGACTATGGTGACATTATTGACATGCTTCTCCCTGGATTAGACTATGGTGACATTGTTGAAATGCTTGTCCCTGGATTAGACTATGGTGACATTATTTACCTGCTTCTCCATGGATTAGACTATGGTGACATTATTTACCTGCTTCTCCCTGGATTAGACTATGGTGACATTATTTACCTGCTTCTCCCTGGATTAGACTATGGTGACATTATTGACCTGCTTCTCCCTGGAGTAGACTATGGTTACATTATTTACCTGCTTCTCCCTGGATTAGACTATGGTGACATTATTTACCTGCTTCTCCCTGGATTAGACTATGGTGACATTATTTACCTGCTTCTCCCTGGATTAGACTATGGTGACATTGTTGACATGCTTCTCCCTGGATTAGACTATGGTGACATTGTTGACCTGCTTGTCCCTGGATTAGACTATGGTGACATTATTTACCTGCTTCTCCATGGATTAGACTATGGTGACATGATTTACCTGCTTCTCCCTGGATTAGTCTATGGTGACATGATTTATCTGCTTCTCCCTGGATTAGACTATGGTGACATGATTTATCTGCTTCTCCCTGTAATAGACTATGGTGACATTATTTACCTGCTTCTCCCTGTAATAGACTATGGTGATATTATTTACCTGCTTCTCCCTGTAATCGACTATGTTGACATTATTTACCTGCTTCTCCCTGGATTAGACTATGGTGACATTATTTACGTGCTTTTCCCTTTATTAGACCGTGGTGACATTATTTACCTGCTTCTCCCTGTAATATACTATGGTGACATTATTTACCTGCTTCTCCCTGGATTAGACTATGGTGACATTATTTACCTGCTTCTCCCTGGATTAGACTATGGTGACATGATTTACCTGCTTCTCCCTGTATTAGACTATGATGACACTCTCTCTGAAGTAGACTGTGGTGATGTGTATTTGTATGCATGTGGCAGCCTCGGTTTTGAAACCATTGGACTCAGTATTCCATTCAGCAATACGTTTCATCACTGGGGATGTTTTTAAGCCTTTCCATTATATTCCTCATAAACATGTAGGATGGACCTCTCTGTCTGTAAGATGAGAGCCTCACTCTCTTTTATTTACAAAGCAGTTTTCAGAATCTTCTTCTGTACATTCCTTTCTCGATTCGTTGTAGACGTTCAAATGACCAAACCTGTTCTCAGGGATGAATAACTCTGGAGATCTCCTTTCGTCTCCAATTAGGGAAATCTGTTTTTAGTTTTTCTTCCCCCTTTTGCGTGGAACAACATGCAGAATTCCTTATAATTCGATATTCTGACATTTAAATTAATGATTGGTTACTTTTATGTTCCAGATTGAGATGGTTTTTATCTAAAATATATTTAATGTTGTGTATTGTGTGTTTTATTACAGTGTGTTTTATTAGAGTGTGTTTTATTAGAGTGTGGTATAACATCCACTGAGGGAGGCCTGCTGTTGTGTTTTATTATAGTGTGTTTTATTATAGTGTGGTATAACATCCACTGAGGGAGGCCTGCTGTTGTGTTTTATTATAGTGTGGTATGACATCCACTGAGGGAGGCCTGCTGTTGTGTTTTATTATAGTGTGTTTTATTATAGTGTGGTATAACATCCACTGAGGGAGGCCTGCTGTTGTGTTTTATTATAGTGTGTTTTATTAGAGTGTGGTATGACATCCACTGAGGGAGGCCTGCTGGTGTGTTTTATTATAGTGTTTAAATAGAGTGTGGTATAACATCCACTAAGGGAGGCCTGCTGTTGTGTTTTATTATAGTGTGTTTTATTAGAGTGTGTTTTATTATAGTGTGTTTTATTATAGTGTGGTATAACATCCACTGAGGGAGGCCTGCTGTTGTGTTTTATTATAGTGTGGTATAACATCCACTGAGGGAGGCCTGCTGTTGTGTTTTATTATAGTGTGTTTTATCATAGTGTGGTATAACATCCACTGAGGGAGGCCTGCTGTTGTGTTTTATTATAGTGTGGTATGACATCCACTGAGGGAGGCCTGCTGTTGTGTTTTATTATAGTGTGGTATGACATCCACTGAGGGAGGCCTGCTGTTGTGTTTTATTATAGTGTGGTATAACATCCACTGAGGGAGGCCTGCTGTTGTGTTTTATTATAGTGAGGGAGGCCTGCTGCTGTGTTTTATTATAGTGTGGTATGACATCCACTGAGGGAGGCCTGCTGTTGTGTTTTATTATAGTGTGTTTTATTAGAGTGTGGTATAACATCCACTGAGGGAGGCCTGCTGGTGTGTTTTATTATAGTGTGGTATAACATCCACTGAGGGAGGCCTGCTATTGTGTTTTATTATAGTGTGTTTTATTATAGTGTGTTTTATTATAGTGTGTTTTATTATAGTGTGTTTTATTAGAGTGTGGTATGACATCCACTGAGGGAGGCCTGCTGTTGTGTTTTATTATAGTGTTTTATTAGAGTGTGGTATAACATCCACTGAGGGAGGCCTGCTGTTGTGTTTTATTATAGTGTGGTATAACATCCACTGAGGGAGGCCTGCTGTTGTGTTTTATTATAGTGTGTTTTATTAGAGTGTGGTATAACATCCACTGAGGGAGGCCTGCTGTTGTGTTTTATTATAGTGTGGTATAACATCCACTGAGGGAGGCCTGCTGTTGTGTTTTATTATAGTTCGTTTTATTAGAGTGTGGTATAACATCCACTGAGGGAGGCCTGCTGTTGTGTTTTATTATGGTGTGTTTTATTAGAGTGTGGTATAACATCCACTGAGGGAGGCCTGCTGTTGTGTTTTATTATGGTGTGTTTTATTAGAGTGTGGTATGACATCCACTGAGGGAGGCCTGCTGGTGTGTTTTATTATAGTGTTTAAATAGAGTGTGGTATAACATCCACTAAGGGAGGCCTGCTGTTGTGTTTTATTAGAGTGTGTTTTATTATAGTGTGTTTTATTATAGTGTGTTTTATTATAGTGTGTTTTATTATAGTGTGGTATAACATCCACTGAGGGAGGCCTGCTGTTGTGTTTTATTATAGTGTGGTATGACATCCACTGAGGGAGGCCTGCTGTTGTGTTTTATTATAGTGTGGTATGACATCCACTGAGGGAAGCCTGCTGTTGTGTTTTATTATAGTGTGGTATAACATCCACTGAGGGAGGCCTGCTGTTGTGTTTTATTATAGTGAGGGAGGCCTGCTGTTGTGTTTTATTATAGTGTGGCATGACATCCACTGAGGGAGGCCTGCTGTTGTGTTTTATTATAGTGTGCTTTATTAGAGTGTGGTATAACATCCACTGAGGGAGGCCTGCTGGTGTGTTTTATTATAGTGTGGTATAACATCCACTGAGGGAGGCCTGCTGTTGTGTTTTATTATAGTGTGTTTTATTATAGTGTGGTATAACATCCACTGAGGGAGGCCTGCTGTTGTGTTTTATTATAGTGTGTTTTATTATAGTGTGTTTTATTATAGTGTGTTTTATTATAGTGTGTTTTATTAGAGTGTGGTATAACATCCACTGAGGGAGGCCTGCTGTTGTGTTTTATTATAGTGTGTTTTATTAGAGTGTGGTATGACATCCACTGAGGGAGGCCTGCTGTTGTGTTTTTTTATAGTGTTTTATTAGAGTGTGGTATAACATCCACTGAGGGAGGCCTGCTGTTGTGTTTTATTATAGTGTGTTTTATTAGAGTGTGGTATAACATCCACTGAGGGAGGCCTGCTGGTGTGTTTTATTATAGTGTGGTATAACATCCACTGAGGGAGGCCTGCTGGTGTGTTTTATTAGAGTGTGTTTTATTAGAGTGTGGTATAACATCCACTGAGGGAGGCCTGCTGTTGTGTTTTATTATGGTGTGTTTTATTATAGTGTGTTTTATTATGGTGCGTTTTATTAGAGTGTGGTATAACATCCACTGAGAGAGGCCTGCTGTTGTGTTTTATTATAGTGTGTTTTATTATAGTGTGGTATAACATCCACTGAGGGAGGCCTGCTGTTGTGTTTTATTATAGTGTGTTTTATTAGAGTGTGGTATGACATCCACTGAGGGAGGCCTGCTGGTGTGTTTTATTATAGTGTTTAAATAGAGTGTGGTATAACATCCACTAAGGGAGGCCTGCTGTTGTGTTTTATTAGAGTGTGTTTTATTATAGTGTGTTTTATTATAGTGTGTTTTATTATAGTGTGGTATAACATCCACTGAGGGAGGCCTGCTGTTGTGTTTTATTATAGTGTGGTATAACATCCACTGAGGGAGGCCTGCTGTTGTGTTTTATTATAGTGTGTTTTATCATAGTGTGGTATAACATCCACTGAGGGAGGCCTGCTGTTGTGTTTTATTATAGTGTGGTATGACATCCACTGAGGGAGGCCTGCTGTTGTGTTTTATTATAGTGTGGTATGACATCCACTGAGGGAGGCCTGCTGTTGTGTTTTATTATAGTGTGGTATAACATCCACTGAGGGAGGCCTGCTGTTGTGTTTTATTATAGTGAGGGAGGCCTGCTGTTGTGTTTTATTATAGTGTGTTTTATTAGAGTGTGGTATAACATCCACTGAGGGAGGCCTGCAGGTGTGTTTTATTATAGTGTGGTATAACATCCACTGAGGGAGGCCTGCTGTTGTGTTTTATTATAGTGTGTTTTATTATAGTGTGGTATAACATCCACTGAGGGAGGCCTGCTGTTGTGTTTTATTATAGTGTGTTTTATAGTGTGTTTTATTATAGTGTGTTTTATTATAGTGTGTTTTATTATAGTATGTTTTATTAGAGTGTGGTATGACATCCACTGAGGGAGGCCTGCTGTTGTGTTTTTTTATAGTGTTTTATTAGAGTGTGGTATAACATCCACTGAGGGAGGCCTGCTGTTGTGTTTTTTTATAGTGTTTTATTAGAGTGTGGTATAACATCCACTGAGGGAGGCCTGCTGTTGTGTTTTATTATAGTGTGTTTTATTAGAGTGTGGTATAACATCCACTGAGGGAGGCCTGCTGGTGTGTTTTATTATAGTGTGTTTTATTATGGTGTGTTTTATTAGAGTGTGGTATAACATCCACTGAGAGAGGCCTGCTGGTGTGTTTTATTATAGTGTGTTTTATTAGAGTGTTTTATTATAGTGTGTTTTATTATAGTGTGTTTTATTATAGTGTGTTTTATTAGAGTGTGTTTTATTAGAGTGTGGTATAACATCCACTGAGGGAGGCCTGCTGGTGTGTTTTATTATAGTGTGGTATAACATCCACTAACGGAGGCCTGCTGTTGTGTTTTATTATAGTGTGTTTTATTATAGTGTGGTATAACATCCACTGAGGGAGGCCTGCTGTTGTGTTTTATTATAGTGTGGTATAACATCCACTGAGGGAGGCCTGCTGTTGTGTTTTATTATAGTGTGGTATAACATCCACTGAGGGAGTCCTGCTGTTGTGTTTTATTATAGTGTGTTTTATTATAGTGTGGTAAGAGATCCACTGAGGGAGGCCTGCTGTTGTGTTTTATTATAGTGTGGTATGACATCCACTGAGGGAGGACTGCTGTTGTGTTTTATTATAGTGTGTTTTATTATAGTGTGGTATAACATCCACTGAGGGAGGCCTGCTGGTGTGTTTTATTATAGTGTATTTTATTAGTGTGTTTTATTAGAGTGTGTTTTATTAGAGTGTGTTTTATTAGAGTGTGGTATAACATCCACTGAGGGAGGCCTGCTGGTGTGTTTTATTATAGTGTGTTTTATTAGAGTGTGGTATAACATCCACTGAGGGAGGCCTGCTGGTGTGTTTTATTATAGTGTGTTTTATTAGAGTGTGGTATGACATCCACTGAGGGAGGCCTGCTGTTGTGTTTTATTATAGTGTGTTTTATTATAGTGTGGTATAACATCCACTGAGGGAGGCCTGCTGTTGTGTTTTATTAGAGTGTGGTAGAACATCCACTGAGGGAGGCCTGCTGTTGTGTTTTATTATAGTGTGTTTTATTATAGTGTGGTATGACATCCACTGAGGGAGGCCTGCTGTTGTGTTTTATTATAGTGTGGTATAACATCCACTGAGGGAGGCCTGCTGTTGTGTTTTATTATAGTGTGTTTTATTATAGTTTGGTATAACATCCACTGAGGGAGGCCTGCTGGTGTGTTTTATTAGAGTGTGTTTTATTAGAGTGTGGTATAACATCCACCGAGGGAGGCCTGCTGTTGTGTTTTATTATAGTGTGTTTTATTAGAGTGTGGTATGACATCCACTGAGGGAGGCCTGCTGTTGTGTTTTATTATAGTGTGGTATGACATCCACTGAGGGAGGACTGCTGTTGTGTTTTATTATAGTGTGTTTTATTATAGTGTGGTATAACATCCACTGAGGGAGGCCTGCTGTTGTGTTTTATTAGAGTGTGGTATAACATCCACTGAGGGAGGCCTGCTGTTGTGTTTTATTATGGTGTGTTTTATTAGAGTGTGGTATAACATCCACTGAGGGAGGCCTGCTGTTGTGTTTTATTATAGTGTGGTATAACATCCACTGAGGGAGGCCTGCTGTTGTGTTTTATTATAGTGTGTTTTATTATAGTGTGTTTTATTATAGTGTGTTTTATTATAGTGTGGTATAACATCCACTGAGGGAGGCCTGCTGGTGTGTTTTATTATAGTGTGGTATAACATCCACTGAGGGAGGCCTGCTGGTGTGTTTTATTAGAGTGTGTTTTATTAGAGTGTGGTATAACATCCACTGAGGGAGGCCTGCTGTTGTGTTTTATTATGGTGTGTTTTATTATAGTGTGTTTTATTATGGTGTGTTTTATTAGAGTGTGTTTTATTATGGTGTGTTTTATTAGAGTGTGTTTTATTAGAGTGTGGTATGACATCCACTGAGGGAGGCCTGCTGGTGTGTTTTATTATAGTGTTTTATTATAGCGTGTTTTATTAGAGTGTGGTATGACATCCACTGAGGGAGGCCTGCTGTTGTGTTTTTTTATAGTGTTTTATTAGAGTGTGGTATAACATCCACTGAGGGAGGCCTGCTGTTGTGTTTTATTATAGTGTGTTTTATTAGAGTGTGGTATAACATCCACTGAGGGAGGCCTGCTGGTGTGTTTTATTAGAGTGTGTTTTATTAGAGTGTGGTATAACATCCACTGAGGGAGGCCTGCTGTTGTGTTTTATTATGGTGTGTTTTATTATAGTGTGTTTTATTATGGTGTGTTTTATTAGAGTGTGGTATAACATCCACTGAGAGAGGCCTGCTGGTGTGTTTTATTATAGTGTGTTTTATTAGAGTGTTTTATTATAGTGTGTTTTATTATGGTGTGTTTTATTATAGTGTGTTTTATTAGAGTGTGTTTTATTAGAGTGTGGTATAACATCCACTGAGGGAGGCCTGCTGGTGTGTTTTATTATAGTGTTTTATTATAGTGTGGTATAACATCCACTAAGGGAGGCCTGCTGTTGTGTTTTATTATAGTGTGTTTTATTATAGTGTGGTATAACATCCACTGAGGGAGGCCTGCTGTTGTGTTTTATTAGAGTGTGGTATAACATCCACTGAGGGAGGCCTGCTGTTGTGTTTTATTATAGTGTGTTTTATTATAGTGTGGTATGACATCCACTGAGGGAGGCCTGCTGTTGTGTTTTATTATAGTGTGGTATAACATCCACTGAGGGAGGCCTGCTGTTGTGTTTTATTATAGTGTGTTTTATTATAGTTTGGTATAACATCCACTGAGGGAGGCCTGCTGGTGTGTTTTATTATAGTGTATTTTATTAGAGTGTGTTTTATTAGAGTGTGTTTTATTAGATTGTGGTATAACATCCACCGAGGGAGGCCTGCTGTTGTGTTTTATTATAGTGTGTTTTATTAGAGTGTGGTATAACATCCACTGAGGGAGGCCTGCTGGTGTGTTTTATTATAGTGTGTTTTATTAGAGTGTGGTATGACATCCACTGAGGGAGGCCTGCTGTTGTGTTTTATTAGAGTGTGGTATACCATCCACTGAGGGAGGCCTGCTGTTGTGTTTTATTATGGTGTGTTTTATTAGAGTGTGGTATAACATCCACTGAGGGAGGCCTGCTGGTGTGTTTTATTATAGTGTGTTTTATTAGAGTGTGTTTTATTATAGTGTGTTTTATTATAGTGTGTTTTATTATAGTGTGGTATAACATCCACTGAGGGAGGCCTGCTGTTGTGTTTTATTATAGTGTGGTATAACATCCACTGAGGGAGGCCTGCTGTTGTGTTTTATTATAGTGTGGTATGACATCCACTGAGGGAGGCCTGCTGTTGTGTTTTATTATAGTGTGTTTTATTAGAGTGTGGTATAACATCCACTGAGGGAGGCCTGCTGTTGTGTTTTATTATAGTTCGTTTTATTAGAGTGTGGTATAACATCCACTGAGGGAGGCCTGCTGTTGGGGTTTCTGTATCAGCCATGGAGAGGCACCACTCCTCTCCGCATCACCCTCTACTAAATAAATAGCAAATAGAAGTTCAAAACTACACAAGAACTTAAGCTGATAAAAATATCTAACACAACATCAGGTGATATGTATTATTATGGATTCATAATCAGCTATAACGGGGCGGCCATTTTGGACCGGGAACACAGAATTAGTTAACATGAAACAAACACAACAGGAGGGTTAACAGAGTCTCTCTCTCCCCAGGTCCAAGTATATAGTTAGTAGAGACCCTCTCTCCCCAGCTCCAAGTATTTAGTTAGTAGAGACTCTCTCTCCCCAGGTCCAAGTATATAGTTATCAGAGACTCTCTCTCCTCAGCTCCAAGTATATAGTTAGCAGAGACTCTCTCTCCCCAGGTCCAAGTATGAGATGAGAGAACCTTCCAGAAGGACAACCATCTCTGCAGCACTCCACCAGTCAGGCCTTTATGGTAGAGTGTCCGGACAGAAGACACTCCTCAGTAAAGGCACATAACAGCCCACTTGGATTTTGCCAAAACGCACCTAAAGACTCTCAGACCATGAGAAACAAGATTTTCTGAAACCAAGACTTAACTCTTTGGCCTGACTGCCAAGCGTCACATCTGGAGGAAACCTGGCACCATCCCTACGGTGAAGCATGGTGGTGGCAGCATCATTCTGTGGGGATGTTTTTCAGTGGCAGAGACTGGAAGACTAACCAGGATCGAGGGAAAGATGAACGGAACAAAGTACAGAGAGATCCTTGATGAAAACCTGCTCTAGAGCGCTCAGGACCCCAGACTGGGGCGAAGGTTCGCCCTCCAACAGAACAACGAACCTATGCACACAGCCAAGACAACGCAGGAGTGGCTTTGGGACAAGTCTCTGAATGACCTTAAGTGGCCCAGCCAGATCAAACATCTCTTGAGAGACCTGAAAATAGCTGTGCAGCAACGCTCCCCATCCAACCTGACAGAGCTTGAGAGGATCTGAACAGAAGAATGGGAGAAACTTCCAAAATACAGGTGTACCAAGCTTGTAGCATCATAACCAAGAAGACTTGAGGTTGTAATCACTGCCAAAGGTGCATCAACAAAGTGCTGAGTAAAGGGTCTGAATATTGTGTAAATGTGATATTTCAGTATTCAAATTGTTTATAAATGTGTAAAACTGTACATAACAAAATGTGAAAAAAAAGCCAAGGGGTCTGAATGCTTTCCAAATGCACTTTATAGTTAACAGAGCTTCCCTCTCCCCAGTGCCTAGCAGAAACTACTAGAGGATAGGTCATATGAAGAATTAACCCATTAACCTCAGAATTGGATCAAACCTTAAATTAGGTATGCCCATCTAGTACCGGATTGGACCCACCTTTGCCTCCAGAACAGCCTGAATTATTGGGGCATTCTACATGGTTTGAGAAACGTTTAACAGGGATGTTGGTCCATGCTGACACGATGGCATTACGCAGTTGCTGCTGATTGCATTGCGATATATTCATTCTGCCAAGAGCCCGTTCCATCTTATCCTATTATGCTCTATTGGGTTGAGCTCTGGAGATTGACCAGGACACGCAAGCAAATTGAACTCACTGTCATGTTTTTCCACTCCTCAATTGTCCAGTTGGTGATCGCGGGGCCACTGGAGCTGCTTCTTGTTTGTAGCTGATAGGAGTGGAACCCGTTGTGGCCGTCTGCTGCAATAACCAATTTGTGACAAGGATGGAGGAGTTGTGCATTCTGACATGCCGTTCTGCACAACAATGTTGTACTGTTCCGTTATTTGTGGCCCGCCTGTTAGCTTTCATGATTCTTCACATTCTCCTTCCACCTCTCATCAACAAGCTGTTTTCACCCAGGGGTTGTTGAACCAGTGTTGACACATTGTGTCCTGGAGCAGCAGTGGGTTTGGAACCAGGGTGTTGACACATTGTGTCCTGGAGCTGCAGTGGGTTGGTGAACCAGGGTGTTGACACATTGTGTCCTGGAGCAGCAGTGGGTTGGTGAACCAGGGTGTTGACACATTGTGTCATGGAGCAGCAGTGGGTTTGGAACCAGTGTTGACACATTGTGTCCTGGAGCAGCAGTGGGTTTGGAACCAGTGTTGACACATTGTGTCCTGGACCTGCAGTGGGTTGGTGAACCAGTGTTGACACATTGTGTCATGGAGCGGCAGTGGGTTGGTGAACCAGGGTGTTGACACATTGTGTCCTGGAGCTGCAGTGGGTTGGTGAACCAGTGTTGACACATTGTGTCATGGAGCGGCAGTGGGTTGGTGAACCAGTGTTGACACATTGTGTCCTGGAGCAGCAGTGGGTTTGGAACCAGTGTTGACACATTGTGTCATGGAGCGGCAGTGGGTTGGTGAACCAGGGTGTTGACACATTGTGTCCTGGAGCGGCAGTGGGTTGGTGAACCAGGGTGTTGACACATTGTGTCCTGGAGCGGCAGTGGGTTTGGAACCAGGGTGTTGACACATTGTGTCCTGGAGCGGCAGTGGGTTGGTGAACCAGGGTGTTGACACATTGTGTCCTGGAGCAGCAGTGGGTTTGGAACCAGGCTGTTGTTTAATTACAGTGAAATGAGATGTATCACTAAACTTTGACAATGGACTCGCTAGCTGCCACAACCTCTCTCCTCTCACTCTCTCCTTCTCTCTACCTTTCTCTCTGTATCTCTTTCTCTCGCTCTCCTCATGTTAAATATTTCCCTGACTCCTTATTTTCCCTCTCCTCAGAATTTCTTAGCATTTCAGAATCAGACCATTTTCATTCATTTACAATCGGTCTTCAGAGGAAAGAGCTGCTGTGGCCACGCTTTCTCTAGCAGCCGCAGTGCAGAGAGAGTAGAGAGGGATGAGAGGAGAGGGGGATGAGACGGGAGGGGAAGGGGATGAGAGGAGAGGTGCGAGGAAACAAAAGGAGAGGAGAGGAGAGGGGAAACAAAATGAGAGGAGAGGGGAAACTAAATGAGAGGAGAGAGGAGAGAAAAAGTGAGGAGAGAGGAGTGAGGAAAGAAAAGGAGAGGAGAGTGGAGGAGAGGGGAAGAAAGGGAGAGGAGAGGGGAAACTAAATGAGAGGAGAGAGGAGAGAAAAGGAGAGGAGAGAGGAAACTAAATGAGAGGAGAAGAAACAAAATGAGAGGAGAGAGGAAAGAAAAGGAGAGGAGAGGGGAAAGAAAGGGAGAGGAGAGAGGAAGCTAAATGAGAGGAGAGAGGATAGGGGAAAGGAAGGGAGAGGGGAGGAGAGGGGAAACTAAATGAGAGGAGAAAAGAGGGGAAACTAAATGAGAGGAAACAAAAGGAGAGGAGACAAAATGAGAGGAGAGAGGACAGAAAAGGAGAGTAGAGGAGAGGAGAGGAGAGGAAAGGGGAAAGAAGAAGAGAGAGGAGAGAAAAGGAGAGGAGAGGAGAGAAAAGGAGCGGAGAGGAGAGAAAAGGAGCGGAGAGGAGAGAAAAGGAGAGGAGAGGAGAGAAAAGTAGAGGAGAGGGGAAATGAGAGGAGAAAGAAAAGGAGAGGAGAGAGGAAACAAAATGAGAGGAGAGGACAGAGGAAACAAAATAAGAGGAGAGGAGAGGGGAAAGAAAATGAGAGGAGATGAGATGAGATGAGAGGAAACAAAATGAGAAGAGAGGGGAAAGAAAAGGAGAGGAGAGTAGAGTAGACGAAAAGTAGACAAGAGAAAAGTAGACGAGAGGAGAAAGAAAAGGAGAGGAGAGAGGAAAGAAAATGAGAGTAGAGGAGACGAGACGAGACGAGAGGAGAGAGGAAAGAAAAGGAGAGGAGAGGGGAAACAAAATGAGAGGAGAAGAGAGGAAACACAATGAGAGGAGGGGAGAAAGCAAAGGAGAGGAGAGAGGAAACTAAAAGAGAGGAGAGGAGAGAGGAAACAAAATGAGAGGAGAGGGGAAAGAAAAGGAGAGGAGAGGGGAAACGAAATGAGAGGAGAGGAAACAATAGGAGAAGAGATACAATGAGAGGTGAGAGGAGAGAGGAGAGAGGAAAGAAAAGTAGAGTAGAGTAGAGTAGAGGAGAGGAGAAGAGGAGGGCAAAGGAGAGGAGAGGAGAGGAGAGAGGAAAGAAAAGGAGAGGAGAGGAGAGAAAAGTAGAGGAGAGGGGAAAGAAAGGGAGAGGAGAGGAGAGAGGAAACAAAATGAGAGAAGAGAGGAGAGGAGAGGAGAGGAGAGGAGAGAGGAAACAAAATGAGAGAAGAGAGGAGAGGAGAGGAGAGGAGAAAGAAAAGGAGATGAGAGGAGAGAGGAAATAAAATGAGAGGAGAGGAGAAAGCAAAGGAGAGTAGAGGAGAGAGGTAACTAAAAGAGAGGAGAGGAGAGAGGAAACAAAATGAGAGGAGAGGAGAGAGGAAACAAAATGAGAGGAGAGAAGAGAGGAAACAAAATGAGAGGAGGGGGGAAAGCAAAGGAGATGAGAGAGGAAACTAAATGAGAGCAGAGGAAACAAAAGGGGAGGAGACAAAATGAGAGGAGAGAGGAAAGAAAATGAGAGGAGAGAGGAAAGAAAAGGAGAGGAGAGAGGAAAGAAAAGGAGAGGAGAGAGGAAAGAAAAGGAGAGGAGAGAGGAAAGAAAAGGAGAGTAGAGTAGAGTAGAGTAGAGTAGAGTAGAGTAGAGTAGAGTAGAGTAGAGTAGAGTAGAGTAGAGTAGAGTAGAGGAGAGGAGAGGAGAGGAGAGGAGAGGAGAGGAGAGGAGAGGAGAGGAGAGGAGAGGAGAGGAGAGGAGAGGAGAGGAGAGGAGAGGAGAGGAGAGGAGAGGAGAGGAGAGGAGAGGAGAGGAGAGGAGAGGAGAGTAGAGTAGAGGAGAGGAGAGGAGAGGAGAGGAGAGGAGAGGAGAGGAGAGGAGAGGAGAGGAGAGGAGAGGAGAGTAGAGGAGAGTAGAGTAGAGGAGAGGGGAGAGGAGAATGAAAAAGTGAGTAGAGGAGAAGAGAGGAGAGGAGAGTAGAGAGGGAACAAAATGAGAGGAGAGGGGAAAGAAAAGGAGAGGAGAGAGGAAACTAAATGAGAGGAGAGGAAACAATAGGAGAAGAGACAAAATGAGAGGAGAGAGGAGAGATTAGAGAGGATTAGAGAGGATTAGAGATTAGAGAGAGTAGAGTAGAGTAGAGTAGAGTAGAGGAGAGTAGAGGAGAGTAGAGGAGAGTAGAGGAGAAGAGGAGGGAAGAGGAGAGGAGAGGAGAGGGCAAAGGAGAGGAGAGGAGAGAGGAAAGAAAAGGAGAGGAGAGAAAAGTAGAGGAGAGGGGAAAGAAAGGGACAGGAGAGGAGAGAGGAAACAAAATGAGAGGAGGGGAGAAAGTAAAGGAGAGGAGAGGTAACAAAAGGAGAGGAGACAAAATGAGAGGAGAGAGGAAAGAAAAGAGGAGTAGAGTAGAGGAGAGGAGAGGAGAGGCGAGGAGGAGGGGAGAGGAGAGGAGAGGAGATGAGAGGGGAAAGGAGAGGAGAGGAGAGAAGGAGGGGAGGGGAGAGGAGAGAGGAAAGAAAATGAGGAGAGGAGAGGAGAAGAGAAGAGATGAGATGAGAGGAGAGAAGAGATGATGAGGAGGGAAGAGGAGAGGAGAGTAGAGGTCAAAGGAGAGGAGAGAGGAAAGAAAAGGAGAGGAGGGGAGAAAGCAAAGGAGAGGAGAGAGGAAACTAAAAGAGAGGAGAGGAGAGAGGAAACAAAATGAGAGGAGAGAGGAAACAAAATGAGAGGAGAGAGGAAACTAAAAGAGAGGAGAGATAACAAAAGGAGAGGAGACAAAATGAGAGGAGAGAGGAAAGAAAACAGGAGTAGAGTAGAGTAGAGGAGAGGAGGAGGGGAGAGGAGAGGAGAAGAGAGGGGAAAGGAGAGGAGAAGAGAAGAGAAGATGAGGAGAGGAGAGGAGAGGAGGGGAGACGAGACGAGACGAGACGAGAGGAGACGAGAGGAGAGAGGAAACTAAATGATAGGAGAGGGGAAAGGAGATGAGAGGAGGAGTGGAGAAGAGACGAGAAAAGAAGAGGGGAGGAGAGAAGAGGAGGAGGGGAGAGGAGAAAAGAAGAGAGGAGAGGAGGAGGGGAGAAAGAAAAGTGAGGAAAGAAAAAGTGAGGAGGGGAGAGGAGAAGAGAAGAGAAGAGAAGAGAAGACGAGAGGAGAGAAGACGAGAGGAGAGAGGAGAGAGGAAACTAAATGATAGGAGAGGTGAAAGGAGAGGAGAGGAGGAGGGGAGAGGAGAGGAGGAGGGGAGAGGAGAGGAAGAGATGAGAGGAGAGGGGAAAGGAGAGGAGAGGGGAACGAAAAGGAGAGGAGAGGAGGAGGGGGGGAGGAGAGAGGAAAGAAAAGGAGAGGAGAGTAGAAGAGAAGAGAAGAGGAGAGAAGAGGAGAGGGGAGGAGAGGGGAGGAGAGGGGAGGAGAGGGGAGGAGAGGGGAGAGGAGAGGAGAGAGAAAAAGTGAGGAATGAAAAAGTGAGTAGAGGAGAAGAGAGGAGAGGAGAGGAGAGAGGGAACAAAATGAGAGGAGGGGAAAGAAAAGGAGAGGAGAGAGGAAACTAAATGAGAGGAGAGGAAACAATAGGAGAAGAGACAAAATGAGAGGAGAGAGGAGAGATTAGAGAGGAGAGAGGAGAGATTAGAGAGGATTAGAGAGGATTAGAGATTAGAGAGAGTAGAGTAGAGTAGAGTAGAGTAGAGTAGAGTAGGAGTAGAGTAGGAGTAGAGTAGGAGTAGAGTAGGAGTAGAGTAGGAGTAGAGTAGGAGTAGAGGAGAGGAGAGAAGAGGAGGGAAGAGGAGGGAAGAGGAGAGGAGAGTAGAGGGCAAAGGAGAGGAGAGGAGAGAGGAAAGAAAAGGAGAGGAGAGAGGAAAGAAAAGGAGAGGAGAGGAGAGAGGAAACAAAATGAGAGGAGGGGAGAAAGTAAAGGAGAGGAGAGAGGAAACTAAAAGAGACGAGAGGAGAGAGGAAACAAAATGAGAGGAGAGAGGAAACAAAATGAGAGGAGAGAGGAAACTAAATGAGAGGAGAGGTAACAAAAGGAGAGGAGACAAAATGAGAGGAGAGAGGAAAGAAAAGAGGAGTAGAGTAGAGGAGAGGAGAGGCGAGGAGGAGGGGAGGTGGAGAGGAGAGGAGAGGAGAGGAGATGAGAGGGGAAAGGAGAGGAGAGGAGAGAGGAAAGAAAATGAGGAGAGGAGAAGAAGAGACGAGATGAGATGAGAGGAGAGGAGAGATGATGAGGAGGGAAGAGGAGAGGAGAGTAGAGGTCAAAGGAGAGGAGAGAGGAAAGAAAAGGAGAGGAGGGGGGAAGCAAAGGAGAGGAGAGAGGAAACTAAAAGAGAGGAGAGGAGAGAGGAAACAAGATGAGAGGAGAGAGGAAACTAAAAGAGAGGAGAGAGGAAACTAAAAGAGAGGAGAGATAACAAAAGGAGAGGAGACAAAATGAGAGGAGAAAGGAAAGAAAAGAGGAGTAGAGTAGAGTAGAGTAGAGTAGAGTAGAGTAGAGTAGAGGAGATGAGAGGAGATGAGAGGAGATGAGAGGAGATGAGAGGAGATGAGAGGAGATGAGAGGAGATGAGAGGAGATGAGAGGAGAGGAGATGAGAGGAGAGGAGAGGAGATGAGAGGAGAGATGAGAGGAGAGGAGATGAGAGGAGATGAGAGGAGAGGGGAAAGGAGAGGAGAGGAGAGGAGAAGAGAAGAGACGAGACGAGACGAGAGGAGAGGAGAGAGGAAACTAAATGATAGGAGAGGGGAAAGGAGATGAGAGGAGGAGTGGAGAAGAGAAGAGAAAATAAGAGGGGAGGAGAGAAGAGGAGGAGGGGAGAGGAGAAAAGAAGAGAGGAGAGGAGGAGGGGAGAAAGAAAAGTGAGGAAAGAAAAAGTGAGGAGAGGAGAGGAGAAGAGAAGAGAAGAGAAGAGAAGACGAGAGGAGAGAAGACGAGAGGAGAGAAGACGAGAGGAGAGAGGAGAGAGGAAACTAAATTATAGGAGAGGTGAAAGGAGAGGAGAGGAGGAGGGGAAAGGAGAGGAGAGAGGAACGAAAAGGAGAGGAGAGGAGGAGGGGGGGGGGAGGAGAGAGGAAAGAAAAGGAGAGGAGAAGAGAAGAGAAGAGAAGAGAAGAGAAGAGGAGAGGAGAGAAGAGGAGAGAAGAGGAGAGAAGAGGAGAGAAGAGGAGAGAAGAGGAGAGAAGAGGAGAGAAGAGGAGAGGGGAGAGGAGAGGGGAGAGGAGAGGGGAGAGGAGAGGAGAAAGAAAAAGTGAGGAATGAAAAATTGAGTAGAGGAGAAGAGAGGAGAGGAGAGAGGGAACAAAATGAGAGGAGAGGAAACAATAGGAGAAGAGACAAAATGAGAGGAGAGAGGAAACTAAAAGAGAGGAGAGATAACAAAAGGAGAGGAGACAAAATGAGAGGAGAGAGGAAAGAAAAGAGGAGTAGAGAGGATTAGAGATTAGAGAGAGTAGAGTAGAGGAGAGGAGAGGAGAGGAGATGAGAGGAGAGGAGATGAGAGGAGAGGAGATGAGAGGAGAGGAGATGAGAGGAGAGGAGATGAGAGGAGATGAGAGGAGAGGGGAAAGGAGAGGAGAGGAGAGGAGAAGAGAAGAGACGAGACGAGACGAGAGGAGAGGAGAGAGGAAACTAAATGATAGGAGAGGGGAAAGGAGATGAGAGGAGGAGTGGAGAAGAGAAGAGAAAATAAGAGGGGAGGAGAGAAGAGGAGGAGGGGAGAGGAGAAAAGAAGAGAGGAGAGGAGGAGGGGAGAAAGAAAAGTGCGGAAAGAAAAAGTGAGGAGAGGAGAGGAGAAGAGAAGAGAAGAGAAGAGAAGACGAGAGGAGAGAAGACGAGAGGAGAGAAGACGAGAGGAGAGAGGAGAGAGGAAACTAAATTATAGGAGAGGTGAAAGGAGAGGAGAGGAGGAGGGGAAAGGAGAGGAGAGAGGAACGAAAAGGAGAGGAGAGGAGGAGGGGGGGGAGGAGAGAGGAAAGAAAAGGAGAGGAGAAGAGAAGAGAAGAGAAGAGAAGAGGAGAGGAGAGAAGAGGAGAGAAGAGGAGAGAAGAGGAGAGAAGAGGAGAGGGGAGAGGAGAGGGGAGAGGAGAGGGGAGAGGAGAGGAGAAAGAAAAAGTGAGGAATGAAAAATTGAGTAGAGGAGAAGAGAGGAGAGGAGAGAGGGAACAAAATGAGAGGAGAGGAAACAATAGGAGAAGAGACAAAATGAGAGGAGAGAGGAAACTAAAAGAGAGGAGAGATAACAAAAGGAGAGGAGACAAAATGAGAGGAGAGAGGAAAGAAAAGAGGAGTAGAGAGGATTAGAGATTAGAGAGAGTAGAGTAGAGTAGAGTAGAGTAGAGTAGAGTAGAGTAGAGTAGAGTAGAGTAGAGTAGAGTAGAGTAGGAGTAGGAGTAGAGGAGAGGAGAGGAGAGTAGAGGGCAATGGAGAGGAGAGGAGAGGGCAAAGAAGAGGAGAGGAGAGAGGAAAGTAAAGGAGAGGAGAGAGGAAACTAAAAGAGAGGAGGGGAGAAAGTAAAGGAGAGGAGAGAGGAAACTAAAAGAGACGAGAGGAGAGAGGAAACAAAATGAGAGGAGAGAGGAAACAAAATGAGAGGAGAGGTAACAAAATGAGAGGAGAGGTAACAAAATGAGAGGAGAGGTAACAAAATGAGAGGAGAGGTAACAAAATGAGAGGAGAGGTAACAAAAGGAGAGGAGAGGTAACAAAAGGAGAGGAGACAAAATGAGAGGAGAGAGGAAAGAAAAGAGGAGTAGAGGAGAGGAGAGGCGAGGAGGAGGGGAGAGGAGAGAAGAGGAGAGGAGATGAGAGGGGAAAGGAGAGGAGAGGAGGAGGGGAGGGGAGAGGAGAGAGGAAAGAAAATGAGGAGAGGAGAAGAAGAGAAGAGATGAGATGAGAGGAGAGGAGAGATGATGAGGAGGGAAGAGGAGAGGAGAGTACAGGTCAAAGGAGAGGAGAGAGGAAAGAAAAGGAGAGGAGGGGAGAAAGCAAAGGAGAGGAGAGAGGAAACTAAAAGAGAGGAGAGGAGAGAGGAAACAAAATGAGAGGAGAGAGGAAACTAAAAGAGAGGAGAGATAACAAAAGGAGAGGAGACAAAATGAGAGGAGAGAGGAAAGAAAAGAGGAGTAGAGTAGAGTAGAGGAGAGGAGGAGGGGAGAGGAGGAGGGGAGAGGAGAGGAGAGGAGAGGAGAGGAGAGGAGAGGGGAAATGAGAGGAGAAGAGAAGAGAAGATGAGGAGAGGAGAGGAGGAGGGGAGAAAGAAAAAGTGAGGAAAGAAAAAGTGAAGAAAGAAAAAGTGAGGAGAGGAGAGGAGAAGAGAAGAGAAGAGACGAGACGAGACGAGACGAGACGAGACGAGACGAGACGAGACGAGACGAGACAGGAAACTAAATGATAGGAGAGGGGAAAGGAGATGAGAGGAGGAGTGGAGAAGAGATAAGAAAAGAAGAGGGGAGGAGAGGAGAGGAGGAGTGGAGAGGAGAAAAGAAGAGAGGAGAGGAGGAGGGGAGAAAGAAAAGTGAGGAAAGAAAAAGTGAGGAGAGGAGAGGAGAAGAGAAGAGAAGAGAAGAGAAGAGAAGAGAAGAGAAGAGAAGAGAAGAGAAGAGGAGAGAAGACGAGAGGAGAGAAGACGAGAGGAGAGAAGACGAGAGGAGAGAAGACGAGAGGAGAGAAGACGAGAGGAGAGAAGACGAGAGGAGAGGAGAGGAGAGAGGAAACTAAATGATAGGAGAGGGGAAAGGAGAGGAGAGGAGGAGGGGAGAGGAGAGGAGAGAAGACGAGAGGAGAGGAGAGGAGAGAGGAAACTAAATGATAGGAGAGGGGAAAGGAGAGGAGAGAGGAAAGAAAAGGAGAGGAGAGGAGGAGGGGCGGGAGGAGAGAGGAAAGAAAAGGAGAGGAAAGTAGAAGATAAGAGAAGAGATGAGAAGAGGAGAGAAGTGGAGAGGGGAGAGGAGATGAGAAAGAAAAAGTGAGGAAAGAAAAAGTGAGGAAAGAAAAAGTGAGGAGAGGAGAGGAGAGAGGGAACAAAATGAGAGGAGAGGGGAAAGAAAATGAGAGGAAAGAAAATGAGAGGAAAGAAAAAGTGAGGAAAGAAAAAGTGAGAAGAAGAGAAGAGAAGAGAAGAGAAGAGAAGAGAAGAGAAGAGAAGAGAAGAGAAGAGAAGAGAAGAGAAGAGAAGAGAAGAGAAGAGAAGAGAAGAGAAGAGAAGAGAAGAGAAGAGAAGAGAAGAGAAGAGAGGAGAAGAGAAGAGAAGAGAGGAGAGGAGAGGAGAGGAGAGGAGAGGAGAGGAGAGGAGAGAGGAAACTAAATGAGAGGAGAGGAAACAATAGGAGAAGAGACAAAATGAGAGGAGAGAGGAGAGAGGAAAGAAAAGGAGAGTAGACTAGAGGAGAGGAGAGGAGAGGAGAGGAGAAGAGGAGGGAAGAGGAGAGGAGAGTAGAGGGCAAAGGAGAGGAGAGAGGAAAGAAGAGGAGAGAAAAGTAGAGGAGAGGGTCAAGAAAGGGAGAGGAGAGAGGAAACAAAATGAGAGGGGAGAAAGAAAAGGAGAGAGGAAACTAAAAGAGAGGAGAGGTAACAAAAGGAGAGGAGACAAAATGAGAGGAGAGAGGAAACAAAATGAGAGGAGAGGTAACAAAAGGAGAGGAGACAAAATGAGAGGAGAGAGGAAAGAAAAGAGGAGTATAGTAGAGGAGAGGAGAGGAAATGAGAGAAAATGAGAGGAAATGAGAGGAAAGAAGAGGAGAGGAGAGGAGAGAGGAAACAAAATGAGAAGAGGAGTAGAGGAGAGGAGAGGAGAGGAGAGGAGAGCAGAGGAGAGGAGAGGAGAGGAGAGGAGAAACTAAATGAGAGGAGAGGACACAATAGGAGAGGAGACAAAATGAGAGGAGAGAGGAGAGAGGAAAGAAAAGGAGAGTAGAGTAGAGTAGAGAAGAGGAGAGTAGAGGGGAAATGAGAGGACAGAGGAACGAAAAGTAGAGGAGAGGAGAGGAGAAAAAGTGAGGAAAGAAAAAGTGAGGAAAGAAAAAGTGAGGAAAGAAAAAGTGAGGAAAGAAAAAGTGAGGAAAGAAAAATTTAGGAGAAGAGAGAGGAAACTAAATGAGAGGAGAGGGGAAAGAAAAGGAGAGGAGAGGAGAGAGGAAACTAAATGAGAGGAGAGGAAACAATAGGAGAGGAGACAAAATGAGAGGAGAGAGGAGAGAGGAAAGAAAATGAGAGTAGAGGAGAGGAGAGGAGAGGAGAGGGGAGGGGAAATGAGAGGAGAGAGGAAAGAAAAGGAGAGGAGAGGAGAGGAGAGGAGAGTAGAGGAGAGGAGCGGAGAGGAGAGAGGAAACTAAATGAGAGTAGAGGGGAAAGAAAAGGAGAGGAGAGGAGGGAGGAAACTAAATGAGAGGAGAGGAGAGAGGAGAGAGGGAAGAAAAGGAGAGTAGAGTAGAGTAGAGAAGAGGAGAGTAGAGGGGAAATGAGAGGACAGAGGAACGAAAAGTAGAGGAGAGGAGAGGAGAGGAGAAAAAGTGAGGAAAGAAAAAGTGAGGAAAGAAAAAGTGAGGAAAGAAAAAGTGAGGAAAGAAAAAGTGAGGAAAGAAAAAGTGAGGAAAGAAAAAGTGAGGAAAGAAAAATTTAGGAGAAGAGAGAGGAAACTAAATGAGAGGAGAGGGGAAAGAAAAGGAGAGGAGAGGAGAGAGGAAACTAAATGAGAGGAGAGGAAACAATAGGAGAGGAGACAAAATGAGAGGAGAGAGGAGAGAGGAAAGAAAATGAGAGTAGAGGAGAGGAGAGGAGAGGAGAGGGGAGGGGAAATGAGAGGAGAGAGGAAAGAAAAGGAGAGGAGAGGAGAGGAGAGGAGAGTAGAGGAGAGGAGAGAGGAAACTAAATGAGAGTAGAGGGGAAAGAAAAGGAGAGGAGAGGAGGGAGGAAACTAAATGAGAGGAGAGGAGAGAGGAGAGAGGGAAGAAAAGGAGAGTAGAGTAGAGTAGAGTAGAGTAGAGTAGAGTAGAATAGAGGAGAGTGGAAAGGAGAAGAGAAGAGGAGAGAAGAGGAGAGGAGAGAAGAGGAGAGAAGAGGAGAGAAGAGGAGAGAAGAGAAAGAAAGAGTGAGGAAAGAAAAAGTGAGGAAAGAAAATGTTAGAGGAGAGGAGAAGAGAAGAGAAGAGAAGAGAAGAGAGGAGAGATAGGAAACTAAATGAGAGGAGAGGAAACAATAGGAGAGGAGACAAAATGAGAGGAGAGAGGAGAGAGGAAAGAAAATGAGAGTAGAGTAGAGGAGAGGAGAGAAGAGGAGAGGAGAGTAGAGGGGAAATGAGAGGAGATAGGAAAGAAAAGGAGAGGAGAGGTGAAGAGAGAAGGGGAGGAGAGAGGAGAGGAGAAGAGAGGCGAGGGGAGGAGTGGAGAGGAGAGGAGAAAATTCTGTCTGGCTTGGGGAGGACTGACAGTCTCTGGACATGTGGCTTTACACAGTGTGTGTTTGTGTGTGTTTGTGTGTGTGTGTGTGAGTGTATTTTAATAAGTGGACACTGGGGACCTACAGAGGGCCTCAGGAACAGGTTCATCAATCTAACTACCTTCATACAGCTCCTGATACATAGGGAGGGGATATATAGATACCTTTACAGCTCTCTCTGGTCTGGAGGAATTTCTCACAAGTTGATGTCTTCCTCCTCAGGGAGGGTCAAACCTCAGACTGATGCTCCTCCTGCTCTGCTCTGTTCATGTTGTTATTTTTCCTGCTCAACCTCAACCTCTCTGTCTCTCTGTCTCTCCACCTCCTCTCCGTCTCTGTCTCTCCACCTCCTCTCCGTCTCTGTCTCTCCACCTCCTCTCCGTCTCTGTCTCTCCACCTCCTCTCCGTCTCTGTCTCTCCACCTCCTCTCTGTCTCTCCACCTCCTCTGTCTCTGTCTCTCCACCTCCTCTGTCTCTGTCTCTCCACCTCCTCTCCGTCTCTCCACCTCCTCTCCGTCTCTCCACCTCCTCTCCGTCTCTGTCTCTCCACCTCCTCTCCGTCTCTGTCTCTCCACCTCCTCTGTCTCTCCACCTCCTCTGTCTCTCCACCTCCTCTCTGTCTCTCCACCTCCTCTCTGTCTCTCCACCTCCTCTCTGTCTCTCCACCTCCTCTCTGTCTCTCCTCCTCTTCTCTGTCTCTCCACCTCCTCTTTGTCTCTGTCTCTCCACCTCCTCTCTATCTCTCCACCTACTATCTGTCTCTCTCTGTCCTCCTCCTCTCTGTCTCTCTGTCTCTCCTCCTCCTCTCTGTCTCTTCACCTCCTCTTTGTCTCTGTCTCTCCACCTCCTCTCTGTCTCTCCACCTCCTCTCTGTCTCTCTGTCTCTCCACTTCTCTCTCTCTCTCTCCTCCTCTTCTCTCTCTCTCTCCACCTACTATCTGTCTCTCTGTCCTCCTCCTCTCTGTCTCTCCAACTGCTCTTTGTCTCTCTGTCTCTCCACCTCCTCTCTGTCTCTCCACCTCCTCTCTATCTCTCCACCTCCTTTCTGTCTGTCTCTCCTCCTCTTTGTCTCTCTCTCTCTCCTCCATTCTGTCTCTCCACCTCCTCTGTCTCTGTCTCTCCACCTCCTCTCTATCTCTCCTCATCCTTTCTGTCTCTCCACCTCCTCTGTTTCTCTGTCTCTCCACCTTCTCTCTACTTCTCTGCATCTCTCACTCCCCTTCTCTGCCTCTCTCCACCTCCTCTCTGCCTCTCTCGCTCCCCTTCTCTCTGTCTCCCTGTCTCTCCACCTCCTCTCTGTCTCCCTGTCTCTCCACCTCCTCTCTATATCTCTACCTCCTTTCTGTCTCTCCTCCTCCTTTCGGTCTCTCTGTCTCTCCTCCTCCTCTTTGTCTCTCTCTCTCACCACCTCCTTTCTCTCCTCCTCCTTTCTGTATCTCTCTCTCCTCCTTTCTGTCTCTCTCTCCACATCCTTTCTGTCTCTGTCTCTCCACCTCCTCTGTCTCTCCCCTTCTCTGCCTCTCTCCACCTCCTCTCTGCTTCTCTCCACCTCTCTGCTTCTCTCCACCTCCCCTCTGCCCCTCTCCACCTCCTCTCTGCCCCTCTCCACCTCCTCTCTGCCCCTCTCCACCTCCTCTCTGCCCCTCTCCACCTCCTCTCTGCCCCTCTCCACCTCCTCTCTGCCCCTCTCCACCTCCTCTCTGCCTCTCTCGCTCCCCTTCTCCTATCTGTCTCTGTCTCTCCACCTCCACCTCCTCTTTGTCTCTCCACCTCCTCTTTGTCTCTCTGTCTCTCCATCTCCTATCTGTCTCTCTCTTTCCTCCTCCTCTCTGTCTCTCTGTCTCTCCTCCTCCCTGTCTCTCCAACTCCTCTTTGTCTCTGTCTCTCCACCTCCTCTATGCCTCTCTCCACCTCCGCTCTGCCTCGCTCTCCTCCTCTCTGCCCCTCTATCCTATCTTCCTTTCTCTAATTCTCTCTGCCTAGTGTTGCTCAAGGTCTCTGCTTTTCTTGAAGGGTAGATCCTTCCCCAAAGACATGTTTCACTCCATCTCTTTCTCTCCTCTCGTCCAACCCCCCCCATTTACTCTCCAACCACCTTGTCTCGTCTCATCTCATTCCTCCCCACCATCTCCCCTCTCTCTCTCCCCCCGAATCTCTCCCCAATCTCTCCCATCTCTCTCCCCTTCCCCCATCTCTCATGTCAGATAGTATTAAATAAAGAGATACAAGCTGCATTTGGGAGTCTGAACACAGACAGCATACTGAACTGACGACATCTTCTGTTTTTAATTTGATTAAACTCCAAGTCATTTGCAGTTTATACTGATGCCCTGGGATGATAGGAGTTGAATAGAGCTGGGCTGAGTGGCTAAACAGGGGAAATGGCCTGACTAATAGGAAAAACTATCTCATTTAAATAGAGGGATGGTTTGACAGAGCTTTAAAGTTCTGTTTTCATTTGTTACAAGACCGAAGGACATCCCATAGGTGATAGTTCATGTATAATGTGGTTCCCTTAAATATCATTCTCAGATACTGTAGGATCAGTGTGGCCTGGTAATGGTTAATGGTTTAGATCTGGCCTGGTAATGGTCAATGGTTTAGATCTGGCCTGGTAATGGTTAATGGTTTAGATCTGGCCCGGTAATGGTTAATGGTTTACAGCTGACCTGGTAATGGTCAATGGTTTAGATCTGGCCTGGTAATGGTTAATGGTTTACAGCTGGCCTGGTAATGGTCAATGGTTTAGATCTGGCCTGGTAATGGTTAATGGTTTAGATCTGGCCTGGTAATGGTTAATGGTTTAGATCTGGCCTGGTAATGGTTAATGGTTTAGATCTGACCTGGTAATGGTTAATGGTTTACAGCTGGCCTGGTAATGGTCAATGGTTTAGATCTGGCCTGGTAATGGTTAATGGTTTAGTTCTGGCCTGGTAATGGTTAATGGTTTACAGCTGGCCTGGTAATGGTTAATGGTTTACAGCCGGCCTGGTAATGGTTAATGGTTTACAGCCGGCCTGGTTATGGTTAATGGTTTACAGCCGGCCTGGTAATGGTTAATGGTTTACAGCTGACCTGGTAATGGTTAAAGGGAAACTTCTCCCTGGGGGAATCTGGGCTTGTTTTCATCATGTCTGAGGCATGTCCAGGACAGTGAGATGTGTGTCACACATAATTTCCCAAGAGGAAGTCAGGTCATGTTCTATCCAGCCAGTTAGATAAGTTTACTAGCAAACAGTGAGGAGACACAATAATGCAACAGTTTGCTGTTGTAAATCTATGAACCTGAAGCTGGATTTAAACCATATTTGCCTAAGTGGCCGTCTGTTTTTTAACACATGTTTTGGTGCGGTCCGGACCGGCCTTGATTTAAACGTCCAAGGATTGGAATCACTAAAAACACGGTTCTTTGATTCATTTGACTTTTTGTAGCAGTTTAGGAGAGCATTTCCGTTAACACTAAGACTTTGTAATCTTTACCTAGTTATCCTAACCTGCTAAGGCACGTTAATTCTCCTAACCTGCTACGTTAATTCTCCTAACCTGCTACGTTAATTCTCCTAACCTGCTACGTTAATTCTCCTAACCTGCTACGTTAATTCTCCTAACCTGCTACGTTAATTCTCCTTACCTGCTGCATAAGTTCTAACTTGTTCTATCTGTATCGAAGTGGTGTGTTATTAGAGAATCTATTCCACGAATGTTGGTTTTTGGTCGGGTCAGTTTCTGAACCAATCACAGACCTCTATGGTTCACAAGTTTGGACAGCACAGTACAGTTACAGTATCAAGGCACAAGGTGAAACCCAGATGCAGACACAGGAGGCAGATGGTTGGAGTCTTACATTGTATAATAATCCAAAGATCTAGGCAAGAGAATGGTCGTGGACAGGTAAAAGATCAAAACCAGATCAGAGTCCAGGAGGTACAGAGTGACAGACAGGCTAGAGGTTAAGGCAGGCAGAATGGTCAGGCAGGAGGGTACAAAGTCCAGAAACAGGCAAGGGTCAAAACCAGGAGGACTAGAAAAGGAGAATGCAAAAAGCAGGAGAAGCGAAAAAAGCTGGTTGACTTGGAAACATACAAGATGAACTGGCACAGAGAGACAGGAAGCACAGGGATAAATACACTGGTACAGAGAGACAGGAAACACAGGGATAAATACACTGGTACAGACAGACAGGAAACACAGGGATAAATACACTGGTACAGAGAGACAGGAAACACAGGGATAAATACACTGGTACAGACAGACAGGAAACACAGGGATAAATACACTGGTACAGAGAGACAGGAAACACAGGGATAAATACACTGGTACAGAGAGACAGGAAACACAGGGATAAATACACGGGTACAGAGAGACAGGAAACACAGGGATAAATACACGGGTACAGAGAGACAGGAAACACAGGGATAAATACACGGGTACAGAGAGACAGGAAACACAGGGATAAATACACTGGTACAGAGAGACAGGAAACACAGGGATAAATACACTGGTAGAGAGAGACAGGAAACACAGGGATAAATACACTGGTACAGAGAGACAGGAAACACAGGGATAGATACACTGGTACAGAGAGACAGGAAACACAGGGATAAATACACTGGTACAGAGAGACAGGAAACACAGAGATAAATACACTGGTACAGAGAGACAGGAAACACAGGGAGAAATACACTGGTACAGAGAGACAGGAAACACAGAGATAAATACACTGGTACAGAGAGACAGGAAACACAGGGATAGATACACTGGTACATAGAGGCAGGAAACACAGGGAGAAATACACTGGTACAGAGAGACAGGAAACACAGGGATAAATACACTGGCACAGAGAGACAGGAAACACAGGGATAAATACACTGGTACAGAGAGACAGGAAACACAGAGATAAATACACTGGTACAGAGAGACAGGAAACACAGAGATAAATACACTGGTACAGAGAGACAGGAAACACAGGGATAAATACACTGGTACAGAGAGACAGGAAACACAGGGATAAATACACTGGCACAGAGAGACAGGAAACACAGGGATAAATACACTGGCACAGAGAGACAGGAAACACAGGGAGAAATACACTGGTACAGAGAGACAGGAAACACAGGGATAAATACACTGGTACAGAGAGACAGGAAACACAGAGATAAATACACTGGTACAGAGAGACAGGAAACACAGGGATAAATACACTGGGGAAAACAAGCGACACCTGGAGGGGGTGGAGACAATAACGAGGCAGGTGAAACTGATCAGGGTGTGTTAACAGAAGTTTTTGGGAACTGAAAATTAACTTGACACTGTTGATCGGTCTACGCAAATCAGGATTCAAATTTAATTGACAGAAGAGCGTGTACTGCAGAAATGCATCATAATGTAAAGCTGGGATTTGTTCTGGATGCCCGAACAGCGAAGTGTTTGTCTCTTTTGTCGATAAAGCTATTCATCTTGCTAGCTAGAATATGTCCACTCCAGTGGTGGTCGGTGCCATTGAAGACGAGGGAGGACAATTCTGTTTTTTTTTTCATAGCATGGATTTATTTATATTACAGCATATTGGATGACTGTCATTCATATTCCATTCACCCAGTTCAATGTAACAATAGGTTTAGGCTACTTCATGATACTCTGATTTTGTAATCATTAGTCCAACAGTTGCAAATAAGAGTTATTGGACAAATTCAAATATGTTTATCCACATTTTGTTGTTTGCTTCCGTTTAAGAAAGAATTTAACAGAATCGACGTAATGAATACACCCCTGATCACGCGTAAACACAGTTCACTTTCATAGCAGCCAAGTTCTACTACTCCTTACCTCTATGCACTCTCCCCTGTCACCTCCTATCTTCGCTTGTTGACTTCAATGCACACATCAGCTCTATGTGACCAGGAGAAAAAACCTTTCCAAGCCAAACAGCTACACAGCCTACATCATTGTCACCATATTAGCTAAAGTAATGTCATAGTCAGCATATCTAATAGAACTAACGTGTTAGTAAACCCACTGAAATATGCAGTAATGTTAGTGTACAGTCAGTAATCCGTTACACCAGCGGGCCCCGGTGGCAATAAACAAACAAACGCTTACCTTGACTTCAGAGAGTTCCAGTGTTGTGTTTGAAAGTCCTAGCCAGCGGGCTAACATAGCATCCCTCTGTTATAGCCAGCTAGCTAACATAGCATCCCTCTGTTATAGCCAGCTAGATAACATAGCATCCCTCTGTTATAGCCAGCTGGATAACATAGCATCCCTCTGTTATAGCCAGCTAGCTAACATAGCATCCCTCTGTTATAGCCAGCTAGCTAACATAGCATCCCTCTGTTTGAGCAGGGTGTTTCAGTAGGCTAAACTAGCAAGCTGCATTTGGTAGCTAAATAAGTGAACTTATCGTCGTATGGAGTAGAAGGTGAGGACCAAAACGCAGCGTGGTTAGTATATATTCTTCTTTATTGAAGAAAGAACATGAAGTAAACTGAACCAAAACAATAAACGAATAACGACCGTGACGCTATAATAAGAAAACTGTGCTGACACAAGCAACTGACCTAGATAATCACCCACAAAGTACCCACAGAATATGGCTGCCTAAATAGGGTTCCCAATCAGAGACAACGATAGACAGCTGCCCCTAATTGAGAACCAATCTAGGCAACCATAGACATACAATTTAAAAAAAGGAAGGAAAGGAAACAGCCCCATAAACATACAAAGCCCCTAGACAAGCCAAAAATGCATACATCACCCATGTCACACCCTGACCTAACCAAAATAACAAGGAAAACAAAGAATACTAAGGTCAGGGTGTGACAACTTAGAAGTTGAAAACAATACAAAATCTCTATCTATTTCTCTCTTGCTTCTCCTTCATTTTGAAATAAATATATTTGCACTAAACTGTTCAACTATTGTCTTTCTCTTTGAGTCAACTACTCACCACATTTGAGGCTTTCAGCAGTAGATTAATTATCTTGTCCTTTGATTGGGTGGACAACATGTCAGTTCAAACTGCAAGAGCTCTGATAGTTTGAAGGACGTCCTCCGGAAGTTGTCATAATTACTGTGTAAGTCCATAATTTATCTAAAAAGGATAACTTTTTAAATGTTTTAAAATGTAAATATTTATATAATTCACTGAGGAGGATGGTCCTCCCCTTCCTCCTCTGAGGAGCCTCCACTCGTTACAGGACAGGTTTGGTGTAGCACAGACACAACGTCAGCGATGCAGTCGGCGTCCTCGATTCAAGGAGAATGATGTCTGTGTCCAGTTGCAGGAGGTCCGTTTGAACTGAGAAAATGCTCCATTATTTAAAACGTTATCCCAACAGCTCCTTCATCATGGCCATTTCAAGTCTTCTCAGTCATTGATCGAGACAGATATCTGTCATCATGCAGTACTTTAGGGTTGACACCTACCTGTCTATGTCATCATGAAGTACTTTGGGGTGGACACCTACCTGTCTCTGTCATCATGATATGCAGTACTTTGGGGTGGACACCTACCTGTCTCTGTCATCATGCAGTACTTTGGGGTGGACACCTATCTGTCTCTCATCATGACACGCAGTACTTTAGGGTTGACACCTACCTGTCTATGTCATCATGAAGTACTTTGGGGTGGACACCTACCTGTCTCTGTCATCATGACATGCAGTACTTTGGGGTGGACACCTACCTGTCTCTGTCATCATGCAGTACTTTGGGGTGGACACCTACCTGTCTCTGTGATCATGCCATGCAGTACTTTAGGGTGGACACCTACCTGTCTCTGTCATCATGCAGTACTTTGGGGTGGACACCTACCTGTCTCTGTCATCATGCAGTACTTTGGGGTGGACACCTACCTGTCTCTGTCATCATGCAGTACTTTGGGGTGGACACCTACCTGTCTCTGTCATCATGACATGCAGTACTTTGGGGTGGACACCTACCTGTCTCTGTCATCATGCAGTACTTTGGGGTGGACACCTACCTGTCTCTGTCATCATGCAGTACTTTAGGGTGGACACCTACCTGTCTCTGTCATCATGACATGCAATACGTTGGCGTGGACACATACCTGTCTCTGTCATCATGCAGTACTTTGGGGTGGACACGTACCTGTCTCTGTCATCATGAAGTACTTTGGGGTGGACACCTACCTGTCTCTGTCATCATGCAGTACTTTGGAGTGGACACCTACCTGTCTCTGTCTTCATGACATGAAGTACTTTGGGGTGGACACCTACCCGTCTCTGTCATCATGACATGAAGTACTTTGGGGTGGACACCTACCTGTCTCTGTCATCATGCTGTACTTTGGGGTGGAGACCTACCCGTCTCTGTCTTCATGCAGTACTTTGGGGTGGACAACTACCTGTCTCTGTCATCATGACATGAAGTACTTTGGGGTGGACACCTACTTGTCTCTGTCATCATGACATGCAGTACTTTGGAGTGGACACCTACCTGTCTCTGTCATCATGCAGTACTTTGGGGTGGACACCTACCTGCCTCTGTCATCATGCAGTACTTTGGGGTGGACACCTACCTGTCTCTGTCATCATGCAGTACTTTGGGGTGGACACCTACCTGTCTCTGTCATCATGACATGCAGTACTTTGGGGTGGACACCTACCTGTCTCTGTCATCATGCAGTACTTTGGGGTGGACACCTACCTGTCTCTGTCATCATGCAGTACTTTAGGGTGGACACCTACCTGTCTCTGTCATCATGACATGCAATACTTTGGCGTGGACACCTACCTGTCTCTGTCATCATGCAGTACTTTGGGGTGGACACCTACCTGTCTCTGTCATCATGACGTACTTTGGGGTGGACACCTACCTGTCTCTGTCATCATGCAGTACTTTGGAGTGGACACCTACCTGTCTCTGTCTTCATGACATGAAGTACTTTGGGGTGGACACCTACCCGTCTCTGTCATCATGACATGAAGTACTTTGGGGTGGACACCTACCTGTCTCTGTCATCATGCAGTACTTTGGGGTGGAGACCTACCCGTCTCTGTCTTCATGCAGTACTTTGGGGTGGACAACTACCTGTCTCTGTCATCATGACATGAAGTACTTTGGGGTGGACACCTACCTGTCTCTGTCATCATGACATGCAGTACTTTGACGTGGACACCTACCTGTCTCTGTCATCATGTAGTACTTTAGGGTGGACACCTACCTGTCTCTGTCATCATGATATGCAGTACTTTGGGGTGGACACCTACCTGTCTCTGTCATCATGCAGTACTTTGGGGTGGACACCTATCTGTCTCTCATCATGACACGCAGTACTTTAGGGTTGACACCTACCTGTCTATGTCATCATGAAGTACTTTGGGGTGGACACCTACCTGTCTCTGTCATCATGACATGAAGTACTTTGGGGTGGACACCTACCTGTCTCTGTCATCATGCAGTACTTTGGGGTGGACACCTACCTGTCTCTGTCATCATGACTTGCAGTACTTTAGGGTGGACACCTACTTGTCTCTGTCATCATGACATGCTGTACTTTAGGGTGGACACCTACCTGTCTCTGTCATCATGCAGTACTTTGGGGTGGACACCTACCTGTCTCTGTCATCATGCCATGCAGTACTTTAGGGTGGACACCTACCTGTCTCTGTCATCACGCAGTACTTTGGGGTGGACACCTACCTGTCTCTGTCATCATGCAGTACTTTGGGGTGGACACCTACCTGTCTCTGTCATCATGCAGTACTTTGGGGTGGACACCTACCTGTCTCTGTCATCATGACATGCAGTACTTTGGGGTGGACACCTACCTGTCTCTGTCATCATGCAGTACTTTGGGGTGGACACCTACCTGTCTCTGTCATCATGCAGTACTTTAGGGTGGACACCTACCTGTCTCTGTCATCATGACATGCAATACGTTGGCGTGGACACATACCTGTCTCTGTCATCATGCAGTACTTTGGGGTGGACACGTACCTGTCTCTGTCATCATGAAGTACTTTGGGGTGGACACCTACCTGTCTCTGTCATCATGCAGTACTTTGGAGTGGACACCTACCTGTCTCTGTCTTCATGACATGAAGTACTTTGGGGTGGACACCTACCCGACTCTGTCATCATGACATGAAGTACTTTGGGGTGGACACCTACCTGTCTCTGTCATCATGCTGTACTTTGGGGTGGAGACCTACCCGTCTCTGTCTTCATGCAGTACTTTGGGGTGGACAACTACCTGTCTCTGTCATCATGACATGAAGTACTTTGGGGTGGACACCTACCTGTCTCTGTCATCATGACATGCAGTACTTTGGAGTGGACACCTACCTGTCTCTGTCATCATTCAGTACTTTGGGGTGGACACCTACCTGTCTCTGTCATCATGCCATGCAGTACTTTAGGGTGGTAACCTACCTGTCTCTGTCATCATGCAGTACTTTGGGGTGGACACCTACCTGTCTCTGTCATCATGCAGTACTTTGGGGTGGACACCTACCTGTCTCTGTCATCATGCAGTACTTTGGGGTGGAAACCTACCTGTCTCTGTCATCATGACATGCAGTACTTTGGGGTGGACACCTACCTGTCTCTGTCATCATGCAGTACTTTGGGGTGGACACCTACCTGTCTCTGTCATCATGCAGTACTTTAGGGTGGACACCTACCTGTCTCTGTCATCATGACATGCAATACTTTGGCGTGGACACCTACCTGTCTCTGTCATCATGCAGTACTTTGGGGTGGACACCTACCTGTCTCTGTCATAATGACGTACTTTGGGGTGGACACCTACCTGTCTCTGTCATCATGCAGTACTTTGGAGTGGACACCTACCTGTCTCTGTCTTCATGACATTAAGTACTTTGGGGTGGACACCTACCCGTCTCTGTCATCATGACATGAAGTACTTTGGGGTGGACACCTACCTGTCTCTGTCATCATGCAGTACTTTGGGGTGGAGACCTACCCGTCTCTGTCTTCATGCAGTACTTTGGGGTGGACAACTACCTGTCTCTGTCATCATGACATGAAGTACTTTGGGGTGGACACCTACCTGTCTCTGTCATCATGACATGCAGTACTTTGACGTGGACACCTACCTGTCTCTGTCATCATGTAGTACTTTAGGGTGGACACCTACCTGTCTCTGTCATCATGACATGCAGTACTTTGGCGTGGACACCTACCTGTCTCTGTCATCATGCAGTACTTTGGGGTGGACACCTACCTGTCTCTGTCATCATGCAGTACTTTGGGGTGGACACCTACCTGTCTCTGTCATCATGAAGTACTTTGGGGTGGACACCTACCTGTCTCTGTCATCATGCAGTACTTTGGGGTGGACACCTACCTGTCTCTGTCATCATGCAGTACTTTGGGGTGGACACCTACCCGTCTCTGTCTTCATGCAGTACTTTGGGGTGGACAACTACCTGTCTCTGTCTTCATGACATGCAGTACTTTGGAGTGGAAACCTACCTGTCTCTGTCATCATGCAGTACTTTGGGGTGGACACCTACCTGTCTCTGTCATCATGAAGTACTTTGGGGTGGACACCTACCTGTCTCTGTCATCATGCAGTACTTTGGGGTGGACACCTACCTGTCTCTGTCATCATGCAGTACTTTGTGGTGGACACCTACCCGTCTCTGTCTTCATGCAGTACTTTGGGGTGGACAACTACCTGTCTCTGTCTTCATGACATGCAGTACTTTGGAGTGGAAACCTACCTGTCTCTGTCATCATGCAGTACTTTGGGGTGGACACCTACCCGTCTCTGTCTTCATGAAGTACTATGGGGTGGACACCTACCTGTCTCTTTCATCATGCAGTACTTTGGGGTGGACACCTACCTGTCTCTGTCATCATGCAGTACTTTGTGGTGGACACCTACCCGTCTCTGTCTTCATAAAGTACTTTGGGGTGGACACCTACCTGTCTCTGTCATCATGCAGTACTTTGGGGTGGACACCTACTTGTCTCTGTCATCATGACATGCAGTACTTTAGGGTGGACACCTACTCGTCTCTGTCATCATGACATGAAGTACTTTGGGGTGGACACCTACCTGTCTCTGTCATCATGCAGTACTTTGGGGTGGACACCTACCCGTCTCTGTCTTCATGCAGTACTTTGGGGTGGACAACTACCTGTCTCTGTCATCATGACATGCAGTACTTTGGGCGGACACCTACCTGTCTCTGTCTTCATGACATGCAGTACTTTGGAGTGGACACCTACCTGTCTCTGTCATCATGCAATACTTTGGGGTGGACACCTACCTGTCTCTGTCATCATGCAGTACTTTGGGGTGGACACCTACCTGCCTCTGTTATCATGCAGTACTTTGGGGTGGACACCTACCTGTCTCTGTCATCATGACATGCAGTACTTTGGGGTGGACACCTACCTGTCTCTGTCATCATGACATGCCGTACTTTGGGGTGGACACCTACCTGTCTCTGTCATCATGCAGTACTTTGGAGTGGACACCTACCTGTCTCTGTCATCATGCAGTACTTTGGGGTGGACACCTACCTGTCTCTGTCATCATGACATGAAGTACTTCGGAGTGGACACCTACCTGTCTCTGTCATCATGCAGTACTTTGGGGTGGACACCTACCTGTCTCTGTCATCATGAAATTCAGTACTTAAGGTGGACACATACCTGTCTCTGTCATCATGCAGTACTTTAGGGTGGACACCTACCTGTCTCTGTCATCATGACATGCAGTACTTTAGGGTGGACACCTACCTGTCTCTGTCATCGTGCAGTACTTTGGGGTGGACACCTACCTGTCTCTGTCATCATGCAGTACTTTGGGGTGGACACCTACCTGTCTCTGTCATCGTGCAGTACTTTAGGGTGGACACCTACCTGTCTCTGTCATCATGCAGTTCTTTGGGGTGGACACCTACCTGTCTCTGTCATCATGCAGTACTTTAGGGTGGACACCTACCTGCCTCTGTCATCATGCAGTACTTTGGGGTGGACACCTACCTGTCTCTGTCATCATGACATGCAGTACTTTGGAGTGGACACCTACCTGTCTCTGTCATCATGCAGTACTTTGGGGTGGACACCTACCTGTCTCTGTCATCATGCAGTACTTTGTGGTGGACACCTACCCGTCTCTGTCTTCATGAAGTACTTTGGGGTGGACACCTACCTGTCTCTGTCATCATGCAGTACTTTGGGGTGGACACCTACTTGTCTCTGTCATCATGACATGCAGTACTTTAGGGTGGACACCTACTCGTCTCTGTCATCATGACATGAAGTACTTTGGGGTGGACACCTACCTGTCTCTGTCATCATGCAGTACTTTGGGGTGGACACCTACCCGTCTCTGTCTTCATGCAGTACTTTGGGGTGGACAACTACCTGTCTCTGTCATCATGACATGCAGTACTTTGGGCGGACACCTACCTGTCTCTGTCTTCATGACATGCAGTACTTTGGAGTGGACACCTACCTGTCTCTGTCATCATGCAATACTTTGGGGTGGACACCTACCTGTCTCTGTCATCATGCAGTACTTTGGGGTGGACACCTACCTGCCTCTGTTATCATGCAGTACTTTGGGGTGGACACCTACCTGTCTCTGTCATCATGACATGCAGTACTTTGGGGTGGACACCTACCTGTCTCTGTCATCATGACATGCCGTACTTTGGGGTGGACACCTACCTGTCTCTGTCATCATGCAGTACTTTGGAGTGGACACCTACCTGTCTCTGTCATCATGCAGTACTTTGGGGTGGACACCTACCTGTCTCTGTCATCATGACATGAAGTACTTCGGAGTGGACACCTACCTGTCTCTGTCATCATGCAGTACTTTGGGGTGGACACCTACCTGTCTCTGTCATCATGAAATTCAGTACTTTAGGGTGGACACATACCTGTCTCTGTCATCATGCAGTACTTTAGGGTGGACACCTACCTGTCTCTGTCATCATGACATGCAGTACTTTAGGGTGGACACCTACCTGTCTCTGTCATCGTGCAGTACTTTGGGGTGGACACCTACCTGTCTCTGTCATCATGCAGTACTTTGGGGTGGACACCTACCTGTCTCTGTCATCGTGCAGTACTTTAGGGTGGACACCTACCTGTCTCTGTCATCATGCAGTTCTTTGGGGTGGACACCTACCTGTCTCTGTCATCATGCAGTACTTTAGGGTGGACACCTACCTGCCTCTGTCATCATGCAGTACTTTGGGGTGGACACCTACCTGTCTCTGTCATCATGACATGCAGTACTTTGGAGTGGACACCTACCTGTCTCTGTCATCATGCAGTAATTTGGGGTGGACACCTACCTGTCTCTGTCATCATGCAGTACTTTGGGGTGGACACCTACCTGTCTCTGTCATCATGAAGTACTTTGCGGTGGACACCTACCTGTCTCTGTCATCATGACATGCAGTACTTTGGAGTGGACACCTACCTGTCTCTGTTATCATGACATGCAGTACTTTAGGGTGGACACCTACCTATCAATGTCATCATGCAGTACTTTGGGGTGGACACCTACCTGTCTCTGTCATCATGACATGCAGTACTTTGGAGTGGACACCTACCTGTCTCTGTCATCATGCAGTAATTTGGGGTGGACACCTACCCGTCTCTGTCTTCATGACATGCAGTACTTTGGAGTGGACACCTACCTGTCTCTGTCATCATGAAGTACTTTGGGGTGGACACCTACCTGGCTCTGTCATCATGCAGTACTTTGGGGTGGACACCTACCTGTCTCTGTCATCATGACATGCAGTACTGGGTATAAAGATAGCGAGAGAGACAGAGGCTGGGGAGAAAGAGAGGGAGAGAGGCTGGGGAGAAAGAGAGGGAGAGAGAGGCTGGTGAGAAAGAGAGATAGAGAGAGACAGAGAGGCTAGGGAGAAAGAGAGAAAGAGAGAGAGAGAGCGAGACAGAGACAAAGAGGCTGGGGAGAAAGAGAGAGAGAGACAGAAAGGCTGGGTATAAAGATAGCGAGAGAGACAGAGGCTGGGGGAAAAGATAGAGAGATGCTGGGGAGAAAGATAGAGAGGCTGGAGAGAAAGAGAGAGAGAGAGAGGCTGGGGAGAAAGAGAGGGAGAGAGAGAGAGAGCGAGACAGAGACAAAGAGGCTGGGGAAAAAGAGAGAGAGACAGAGATGCTGGGAAGAAAGAGAGGGAGAGAGAGACTGGGGAGAAAGAGATAAGGAGAGAGAGAGAGAGTAAGACAGAGACATTGAGGCTGGGCAAAAAGAGAGAGAGACAGAAAAGCTGGGTATAAAGATAGCGAGAGAGACAGAGGCTGGGGGAAAGATAGAGAGATGCTGGGGAGAACGATAGAGAGGCTGGGGAGAAAGAGAGGGAGAGAGAGAGAGTGAGACAGAGACAAAGAGGCTGGGGAAAAAGATAGTGAGAGAGACAGAGGCTGGGGAAAAAGATAGAGAGATGCTGGGGAGAAAGAGATAGAGATAGGTGTGCTGAGAGGCTGCGGAGAAAGCGAGGGAGAGAGGCTGGGGAGAAAGATAGAGGCTGGGGAGAAAGATAGAGAGTCTGGGGAGAAAGATAGAGAGAGAGAGGCTGGGGGGAAAGATAATGGCTGGGGAGAAAGAGAGGGAGAGAGAGGCAGGGGAGAAAGAAATGGAGAGAGAGGCTGGTGAGAAAGAGAGGGAGAGAGAGGCTGGTGAGAAAGATAGAGAGGCTGGGGAGAAAGAGAGAGAGGGAGAAAGAGAGGCTGGGGAGAAAGAGAGGGAGAGAGAGGCTGGTGAGAAAGAGAGGGAGAGAGAGGCTGGTGAGAGGGAGAGAGAGGCTGGGGAGAAAGAGAGAGAGAGCGAGAGAGACAGAGATACTGGGGAGAAAGAGAGAGAGAGAGAGATAGAGATGCTGGGGAGATAGAGAAAGAGAGTCTAAGGAGACATGATGAATGGCATTTGTAGACTTAGTATAGAACCACCATGTCATTATCATTAGACTTAGTATAGAACCACATCATTATCATCAGTAGACTTAGTATAGAACCACCATGTCATTATCATTAGTAGACTTAGTTTAGAACCACATCATTATCATTAGACTTAGTATAGAACCACCATGTCATTATCATTAGTAGACTTAGTATAGAACCACATCATTATAATCAGTAGACTTAGTATAGAACCACCATGTCAGTATCATTAGTAGACTTAGTATAGAACCATCATGGAGCTGTAGACCTTAGAGCACATCTTGTTTAGTCTTAATACTGTATCTTACTGAGGCCTAAATTTCAATACCTCTAAAGGATCCTGTATCAATCAATAATTATCACCACAAAGCATACAAGTTTTTCGTGATTTGAAATGCAATCAAACATTTCAGTTTTAAAATAAAATAAAGCGAGCCTTGAATAATTAGCTTAAACAATAAATAAATCATTCCGTTTCGGAAATTGAACCACCATGTCATTATCATTAGTAGACTTAGTATAGAACCACATCATTTTCATTAGTAGACTTAGTATAGAACCACCATGTCATTATCATTAGTAGACTTAGTATAGAACCACCATGTCATTATCATTAGTAGACTTAGTATAGAACCACCATGTCATTATCATTAGTAGACTTAGTATAGAACCACATCATTATCATTAGTAGACTTAGTATAGAACCACCATGTCATTATCATTAGTAGACTTAGTATAGAACCACATCATTATCATTAGTAGACTTAGTATAGAACCACCATGTCATTATCATTAGTAGACTTAGTATAGAACCACATCATTTTCATTAGTATACTTAGTATAGAACCACCATGTCATTATCATTAGTAGACTTAGTTTAGAACCACCACGTCATTAGTAGACTTAGTGTAGAACCACCACGGCATTATCATTAGTAGACTTAGTATAGAACCACATCATTATCATTAGTAGACTTAGTATAGAACCACCATGTCATTATCATTAGTAGACTTAGTATAGAACCACCATGTCATTATCATTAGTAGACTTAGTATAGAACCACCATGTCATTATCATTAGTAGACTTAGTATAGAACCACCATGTCATTATCATTAGTAGACTTAGTTTCGAACCACATCATTATCATTAGACTTAGTATAGAACAACCATGTCATTATCATTAGTAGACTTAGTATAGAACCACATCATTATAATCAGTAGACTTAGTATAGAACCACCATGTCAGTATCATTAGTAGACTTAGTTTAGAACCACATCATTATAATCAGTAGACTTAGTATAGAACCACCATGTCAGTATCATTAGTAGACTTAGTATAGAACCATCATGGAGCTGTAGACCTTAGAGCACATCTTGTTTAGTCTTAATACTGTATCTTACTGAGGCCTAAATTTCAATACCTCTAAAGGATCCTGTATCAATCAATAATTATCACCACAAAGCATACAAGTTTTTTGTGATTTGAAATGCAATCAAACATTTCAGTTTTAAAATAAAATAAAGCGAGCCTTGAATAATTAGCTTAAACAATAAATAAATCATTCCGTTTCGGAAATTGCATTCACGAATGTGACTGTTTTTAGACTTTACTGTAGTAAAGGCTTTGCAAAAAAACATTACAACAGACTCTGGTACGCTTATCATTTATTTATTGTTGTTTACAGCGTTCCAAACGTCAGAAAAATGATATGGTAATCTAACATCTTAATTGCTGTATACTATACATCACCTGTTTGGCACGCAGCACTTTCCCTTCTTTTTCTTGATCTCCAGTATTTTCCAAAACAAGTCACATTTATTCTACACTGACTTCCACTGTACCTCCTGAGCAATGTGGAAATATTCAGCCCATTTCCATTTTGTCACTTCCTCTGCATCCATTTTGCTGTCATATGTGTTAATGTGTTCGGAGTTTGTTGTAACCAACTTATTGATGTGATTATGATATGCCATAGGCACGGCCGCCTCATAAAGCGGGATTAGGAGGCCGCCTATGGCAGCAGATTGATGAGGGCAGTATTTTCTGAGTTAAACTGACCAAGACGCACCTACAACAACGACACATAAAACCTCACATAATTCTGCCCAAAAACAAAACAATGGCATATGGACTTTTTAGGTGAGCGCTATCCTTTGATAAGCAGTACCCACATTGTCAAAGGCAGGGGAGCAAAATATTTTGCTTGTCCAATCCCAGCATGCCTCTCCAGGGTGCTGTCCATTCCCAGCATGCCTTTCCAGGTTGCTGTCCATTCCCAGCATGCCTCTCCAGGGTGCTGTCCATTCCCAGCATGCCTCTCCAGGGTGCTGTCCATTCCCAGCATGCCTCTCCAGGGTGCTGTCCATTCCCAGCATGCCTCTCCAGGGTGCTGTCTATTCCCAGCATGCCTCTCCAGGGGGCTGTCTATTCCCAGCATGCCTCTCCAGGGTGCTGTCTATTCCCAGCATGCCTCTCCAGGGTGCTGTCTATTCCCAGCATGCCTCTCATGGATGCTGTCTATTCCCAGTGTGCCTCTCCAGGGTGCTGTCCATTCCCAGCATGCCTCTACAGGGTGCTGTCCATTCCCAGCATGCCTCTACAGGGTGCTGTCCATTCCCAGCATGCCTCTACAGGGTGCTGTCCAATCAAAGCATGCCTCTCCAGGGTGCTGTCTATTCCCAGTGTGCCTCTCCAGGGTGCTGTCCATTCCCAGCATGCCTCTCCAGGGTGCTGTCTATTACCAGCATACCTCTCCAGGGTGCTGTCCATTCCCAGTGTGCCTCTACAGGGTGCTGTCTATTCCCAGTGTGACTCTCCAGGGTGTTGTCCATTCCCAGCGAGCCTCTCCAGTGTGCTGTTGAAGACATGCCTCTCTGCGGCGCTCCACCAACCTTCCGTAAAAATAATCATCCAACAAAAGCCATGTATGAGATATAGGATATGATACGTTGTTGTAAGATGGCGCCGGAGAAGAAGGCAGACTTTTTACGAGACCCCTGCCGCCGAATGTGTTTTTTTGTTTGTTTATTTGCGTTGTTTGTCTCTTATAACCAATCAGGAGCCCAACACGAAGGATATACTGCTTCCTCTGGAACAGGTCCCGATCCCCATGATCTGCGTGAAGAGGGGGCAGAGAAAGAGGGGCCGAAAGGCGGGCTGCCTTCTGAGAATTTGTAGGCGATTTAATAAACCCCCACTTCCCTCCATTCTGCTAGCAAAAGTACAATCCTTGAAGAATCAACGAGTTACGCGGAAGATTAAACTACCAACCGGACATTAAAAACTGTAACATCTTATGCTTCACAGAGTCGTGGCTGAACGACGACAATATCAACATACAGCTGGGTTGTTATACGCTGCACCGGCAGGATAGAACAGCGGCGTCTGGTAAGGCAAGTGGCGGCCAACTCCTTATTTTGTAAATAACAGCTGGTGCACAATATCTAAGGAAGTCTCAAGCTATTGCTCGCCTGAGGTAGAGTGTCTCATGAATGAGCTGTATTCTGCCTTGAGCAAACAGGAAAATGCTCATCCAGAGGCGGCACTCCTAGTGGCCGGGGAATTTAATGCAGGGAAACTTAATTCCCTTTTTCAAAATTTCTATTAGCATGTTAAATGTGCAACCAGAGGAAAAATAACTTGAATAGTCACTTTAATAACTCTTCCTACATGTACATATTACCTCAGCTAACCGGTGCCCCCGCACATTGACTCTGTACCGGTACCCCCCTGTATATAGTCTCGCTATTGTTATTTTACTGCTGCTCTTCAATTACTTGTTACTTTTATCTCTTATTCTTATCTGTATTTTTTTAAACTGCATTGTTGGTTAGGGACTCATAAATAAGTATTTCACTGTAAGGTCGTATTTGGCGCATGTGACCAATACAATTTGATTTGATTTGAAGTATACGTGGTCTTTTCTGTAGCCTGGGATTAAATGGATGACAGTGTAGTTAGATGGACACTTTAAGTCATGCAGGTTTCTCCCATCAAATAGCCTTACCTAAATGGAGCTCAGTCAACAAAAACAGAAATAGCTGTTATGTTGAAAACCTCTTAATTAAGGATCCGCCACCTTTTTTCTATTTTTGCCTAAAATGACTTAACCAAATCTATCTGTCTGTAGCTCAGGCCCTAAAGCAAGGATATGCATATTTTCGGTACCATTTGAAAGGAAACATTTGGACATTTGTGGAAATGTAAAAGGGATGTAGGAGAATATTTCACTTGAGATCTAGTAAAAGATAATACAAAGAAAAACACAACAATTTTTTTTGTACCCTCATCTTTGAAATTCAAGAGAAAGGTATTTCTGTATTGTATTGAATGTATTATTCCAGTCAAGGTGCAGTTTAGATTTTGGCCACTAGATGACAGCAGTGTATGTGCAAAGTTTTAGACTGATCCAATGAACCATCACATTTCTGTTAAAAATGTTGTATCAAGACTGCCTAAATGTGCCTAATTTTATTAATAACTTTTCATGTTCAGAACTGTGCACTCTTCTCAAACAATAGCATGGTATTATTTCAATGTAATAGCTACTGTAAATTGGACTGTGCCAGTAGATTAAAAATCATTTCTGCCAATATCAGATATTATGTCTAGGTCCTGGGAAGTATTCCTGTTAATTACAACCTCATGCTAATCGAATTAGCCTGCGTTAGGTCAACCGTTCCACAGTGGACCTACCAATCCTGAAGAAGTTTAGCAAAGCAACATATCCTTAAAACAGGACAGGTCACAGTAAAATGGATAATATGGAATGGACAATCACAACTATTGTCCAGGAGTTTCCCCCCATTGTCAGGATCAGTGGATTCCACCCATTGTCAGGATCAGTGGTTTAACCCCATTGTCAGGATCAGTGGATAACCCATTGTCAGGATCGGTGTTATAACCCCATTGTCAAGATCAGTGGTTTAACCCCATTGTCAGGATCAGTGGTTTAACCCCATTGTCGGGATCAGAGATTTCCCCCATTGTCAGGATCAGTGGTTAAACCCCTTTGTCAGGATCAATGGTTTAACCCCATTGTCAGGATTAGTGGTTTCCCCCCATTGTCAGGATCAGTGGTTTCCCCCCATTGTCAGGATCAGTGGTTTCGCTCCATTGTCAGGATCAGTGGTTTCCCCCCATTGTCAGGATCAGTGGTTTCCCCCATTGTCAGGATCAGTGGTTTAACCCCATTGTCAGGATCAGTGGTTTAACCCAATTGTCAGGATCAGTGGTTTAACCCCGTTGTCAGGATCAGTGGTTTAACCCCATTGTCAGGATCAGTGGTTTGACCCCATTGTCAGGATCAGTGGTTTAACCCCATTGTCAGGATCAGTGGTTTGACCCCAATGTCAGGATCAGTGGTTTAACCCTACTGTCAGGATCAGTGGTTTAACCCCATTGTCAGGATCAGTGGTGTCTCCCATTGTGAGGATCAGTGGTTTCCCCCCGTTGTCAGGATCAGTGGTGTCTCCCATTGTGAGGATCAGTGGTTCCCCCCGTTGTCAGGATCAGAGGTTTCCCCCCATTGTCAGGATCAGTGGTTTCCCCCCATTGTCTGGATCAGTGGTTTCCCCCCATTGTCAGGATCAGTGGTTTCGCTCCATTGTCAGGATCAGTGGTTTCCCCCCATTGTCAGGATCAGTGGTTTCCACCCATTGTCAGGATCAGTGGTTTACCTCCATTGTCAGGATCAGTGGTTTAACCCCATTGTCAGGATCAGTGGTTTAACCCCATTGTCAGGATCAGTGGTTTAACCCCGTTGTCAGGATCAGTGGTTTAACCCCATTGTCAGGATCAGTAGTTTGACCCCATTGTCAGGATCAGTGGTTTAACCCCATTGTCAGGATCAGTGGTTTAACCTCATTGTCAGGATCAGTGGTGTCTCCCATTGTGAGGTTCAGTGGTTTCCCCCCGTTGTCAGGATCAGTGGTTTCCCCCCATTGTCAGGATCAGTGGTTTAACCCCATTGTCAGGATCAGTGGTTTAACCCCATTGTCAGGATCAGCGGTGTCTCCCATTGTGAGGATCAGTGGTTTCCCCCCGTTGTCAGGATCAGTGGTGTCTCCCATTGTGAGGTTCAGTGGTTTCCCCCCGTTGTCAGGATCAGTGGTTTCCCCCCATTGTCAGGATCAGTGGTTTCCCCCCATTGTCAGGATCAGTGGTTTCCCTCCATTGTCAGGATCAGTGGTTTCCACCCATTGTCAGGATCAGTGGTTTCCCCCCATTGTCAGGATCAGTGGTTTCCCTCCATTGTGAGGATCAGTGGTTTCCCCCATTGTCAGGATCAGTGGTTTTCCCCCCATTGTCAGGATCAGTGGTTTCCCCCCGTTGTCAGGATCAGAGGTTTCCCCCCTTTGTCAGGATCAGTGGATTCCACCCATTGTCAGGATCAGTGGTTTAACCCCATTGTCAGGATCAGTGGATAACCCATTGTCAGGATCGGTGTTATAACCCCATTGTCAGGATCAGTGGTTTAACCCCATTGTCAGGATCAGTGGTTTAACCCCATTGTCGGGATCAGAGATTTCTCCCATTGTCAGGATCAGTGGTTAAACCCCTTTGTCAGGATCAATGGTTTAACCCCATTGTCAGGATCAGTGGATTAACCCCATTGTCAGGATCAGTGGTTTAACCCCATTGTCAGGATCAGTGGTTTGACCCCATTGTCAGGATCAGTGGTTTAACCCCATTGTCAGGATCAGTGATTTGACCCCAATGTCAGGATCAGTGGTTTAACCCTACTGTCAGGATCAGTGGTTTAACCCCATTGTCAGGATCAGTGGTTTAACCCCATTGTCAGGATCAGTGGTTTAACCCCATTGTCAGGATCAGTGGTTTGACCCCATTGTCAGGATCAGTGGTTTAACCCCATTGTCAGGATCAGTGGTTTAACCCTACTGTCAGGATCAGTGGTTTCCCCCATTGTCAGGATCAGTGGTTTCCCCCCTTTGTCAGGATCAGTGGTTTCCCCCCATTGTCAGGATCAGTGGTTTCCCTCATTGTCAGGATCAGAGGTTTCCCCCGTTGTCAGGATCAGTGGTTTCCCCCATTGTCAGGATCAGTGGTTTCCCCCCGTTGTCAGGATCAGAGGTTTCCCCCGTTGTCAGGATCAGTGGTTTAACCCTGTTGTCAGGATCAGTTGTTTCCCCCCATTGTCAGAATCAGTGGTTTTCCTCCATTGCCAGGATCAGTGGTTTCCCCCATTGTCAGATCAGAGGTGTCTCCCCATTGTGAGGATCAGTGGTTTCCCCCGGTTGTCAGGATCAGTGGTTTCCCCCCGTTGTCAGGATCAGAGGTTTCCCCCTTTGTCAGGATCAGAGGTTTCCCCCCTTTGTCAGGATCAGTGGTTTCCCCCCTTTGTCAGGATCAGTGGTTTCCCCCATTGTCAGGATCAGTGGTTTCCCCCATTGTCAGGATCAGTGGTTCAACCACATTGTCAGGATCATTGTTTTGACCCCATTGTCAGGATCAGTGGTTTAACCACATTGTCAGGATCAGTGGTTTAACCCTATTGTCAGGATCAGTGGTTTAACCCCATTGTCAGGATCAGTGGTGTCTCCCATTGTGAGGATCAGTGGTTTCCCTCCGTTGTCAGGATCAGAGGTTTCCCCCCATTGTCAGGATCAGTGGTTTCCCCCCATTGTCAGGATCAGTGGTTTCCCCCCATTGTCAGGATCAGTGGTTTCCCTCCATTGTCAGGATCAGTGGTTTCCCCCATTGTCAGGATCAGAGGTTTCCCCCCACTGTCAGGATCAGTGGTTTCCCCCATTGTCAGGATCAGTGGTGTCTCCCCATTGTGAGGATCAGTGGTTTCCCCCCGTTGTCAGGATCAGAGGTTTCCCCCAGTGTCAGGATCAGTGGTTTCCCCCCGTTGTCAGGATCAGTGGTTTCCCCCCGTTGTCAGGGTCAGAGGTTTCCCCCCTTTGTCAGGATCAGTGGTTTCCCCCCATTGTCAGGATCAGTGGTTTCCCCCATTGTCAGGATCAGAGGTTTCCCCCGTTGTCAGGATCAGTGGTTTCCCCCATTGTCAGGATCAGTGGTTTCCCCCGTTGTCAGGATCAGAGGTTTCCCCCATTGTCAGGATCAGTGGTTTCCCCCATTGTCAGGATCAGTGGTTTCCTTCCGCCCGTTGTCAGGATCAGTGGTTTAACCCTGTTGTCAGGATCAGTGGTTTCCCCCCTTGTCAGGATCAGTGGTGTCTCCCGTTGTCAGGATCAGAGGTTTCCCCCAATTGTCAGGATCAGTGGATTCCCCCCATTGTCAGGATCAGTGGTTTCCACCATTGTCAGGATCATTGGTGTCCCCCCATTGTCAGGATCAGTGGTTTCCCCCATTGTCAGGATCAGTGGTTTCCCCCCGTTGTCAGGATCAGAGGTTTTCCCCCTTTGTCAGGATCAGTGATTTCCCCCATTGTCAGGATCAGTGGTTTACCCCATTGTCAGGATCAGTGGTTTCTCCCCGTTGTCAGGATCAGTGGTTTAACGCCGTTGTCAGGATAAGAGGTTTCCCCCCATTGTCAGGATCAGTGGTTTCCAGAATTGTCAGGATCAGTGGTTTCCCCCCATTGTCAGGATCAGTGGTTTCCCTCCATTGTCAGGATCAGTGGTTTCCCCCATTGTCAGGATCAGTGGTTTAACCCCATTGTCAGGATCAGTGGTTTAACCCCATTGTCAGGATCAGTGGTTTAACCCCATTGTCAGGATCAGAGATTTCCCCCATTGTCAGGATCAGTGGTTTAATGCCATTGTCAGGATCATTGGTTTCCCTCCATTGTCAGGATCAGTGGTTTCCCCCATTGTCAGGATCAGTGGTTTCCCCCAATTGTCAGAATCAGTGGTTTTCCTCCATTGTCAGGATCAGTGGTTTCCCCAATTGTCAGATCAGAGGTGTCCCCCCATTGTCAGGATCAGTGGTTTCCCCCATTGTCAGGATCAGTGGTGTCTCCCCATTGTGAGGATCAGTGGTTTCCCCCCGTTGTCAGGATCAGTGGTTTCCCCCCATTGTCAGGATCAGAGGTTTCCTCCTTTGTCAGGATCAGTGGTTTCCCCCATTGTCAGGATCGGTGGTTTCCCCCATTGTCAGGATCAGAGGTTTCCCCCCGTTGTCAGGATCAGAGGTTTCCCCCCGTTGTCAGGATCAGAGGTTTCCCACCATTGTCAGGATCAGTGGTTTCCCTCCATTGTCAGGATCAGTGGTTTCCCTCCATTGTCAGGATCAGTGGTTTCCCCCATTGTCAGGATCAGAGGTTTCCCCCATTGTCAGGATCAGTGGTTTCCCCCCATTGTCAGGATCAGTGGATTCCCCCCATTGTCAGGATCATTGGTTTCCCCCCATTGTCAGGATCAGTGGTTTCCCCCCATTGTCAGGATCAGTGGTTTCCCCCGTTGTCAGGATCAGTGGTGTCTCCCGTTGTCAGGATCAGAGGTTTCCCCCCATTGTCAGGATCAGTGGATTCCCCCCATTGTCAGGATCAGTGGTTTCCCCCATTGTCAGGATCATTGGTGTCCCCCCATTGTCAGGATCAGTGGTTTCCCCCATTGTCAGAATCAGTGGTTTCCCCCCGTTGTCAAGATCAGTGGTTTCCCCCCGTTGTCAGGATCAGAGGTTTTCCCCCTTTGTCAGGATCAGTGGTTTCCCCCATTGTCAGGATCGGTGGTTTACCCCATTGTCAGGATCAGTGGTTTCTCCCCGTTGTCAGGATCAGTGGTTTAACCCCGTTTTCAGGATCAGAGATTTCCCCCATTGTCAGGATCAGTGGTTTCCAGAATTGTCAGGATCAGTGGTTTCCCCCCATTGTCAGGATCAGTGGTTTCCCTCCATTGTCAGGATCAGTGGTTTCCCCCATTGTCAGGATCAGTGGTTTCCCCCATTGTCAGGATCAGTGGTTTAACCCCATTGTCAGGATCAGTGGTTTAACCCCATTGTCAGGATCAGTGGTTTAACCCCATTGTCAGGATCAGAGATTTCCCCCATTGTCAGGATCAGTGGTTTAACCCCATTGTCAGGATCAGTGGTTTCCCTCCATTGTCAGGATCAGTGGTTTCCCCCATTGTCAGGATCAGTGGTTTCCCCCATTGTCAGGATCAGTGGTTTAACCCCATTGTCAGGATCAGTGGTTTAACCCCATTGTCAGGATCAGTGGTTTAACCCCATTGTCAGGATCAGAGATTTCCCCCATTGTCAGGATCAGTGGTTTAACCCCATTGTCAGGATCAGTGGTTTCCCTCCATTGTCAGGATCAGTAGTTTCCCCCATTGTCAGGATCAGTGGTTTCCCCCCATTGTCAGAATCAGTGGTTTTCCTCCATTGTCAGGATCAGTGGTTTCCCCCATTGTCAGGATCAGTGGTTTCCCCCATTGTCAGATCAGTGGTTTCCCCCATTGTCAGGATCATTGGTTTCCCCCATTGTCAGGATCAGTGGTGTCTCCCCATTGTGAGGATCAGTGGTTTCCCCCGGTTGTCAGGATCAGTGGTTTCCCCCCGTTGTCAGGATCAGAGGTTTCCCCCTTTGTCAGGATCAGAGGTTTCCCCCCTTTGTCAGGATCAGTGGTTTCCCCCATTGTCAGGATCTGAGGTTCAACCACATTGTCAGGATCAGTGGTTTCCCCCATTGTCAGGATCAGTGGTTTAACCCCATTGTCAGGATCAGTGGTTTCCCTCCATTGTCAGGATCAGTGGTTTCCCCCCATTGTCAGAATCAGTGGTTTTCCTCCATTGTCAGGATCAGTGGTTTCCCCCATTGTCAGATCAGAGGTTTCCCCCCATTGTCAGGATCAGTGGTTTCCCCCATTGTCAGGATCAGTGGTGTCTCCCCATTGTGAGGATCAGTGGTTTCCCCCGGTTGTCAGGATCAGTGGTTTCCCCCCGTTGTCAGGATCAGAGGTTTCCCCCTTTGTCAGGATCAGAGGTTTCCCCCCTTTGTCAGGATCAGTGGTTTCCCCCATTGTCAGGATCAGTGGTTTCCCCCATTGTCAGGATCAGTGGTTCAACCACATTGTCAGGATCAGTGGTTTGACCCCATTGTCAGGTCTCAGTGGTTTAACCCTATTGTCAGGATCAGTGGTTTAACCCCATTGTCAGGATCAGTGGTGTCTCCCATTGTGAGGATCAGTGGTTTCCCTCCGTTGTCAGGATCAGATGTTTCCCCCCATTGTCAGGATCAGTGGATTCCCCCAATTGTCAGGATCAGTGGTTTCCCCCCATTGTCAGGATCAGTGGTTTCCCCCCATTGTCAGGATCAGTGGTTTCCCTCCATTGTCAGGATCAGTGGTTTCCCCCATTGTCAGGATCAGAGGTTTCCCCCCACTGTCAGGATCAGTGGTTTCCCCCATTGTCAGGATCAGTGGTGTCTCCCCATTGTGAGGATCAGTGGTTTCCCCCGGTTGTCAGGATCAGTGGTTTCCCCCCGTTGTCAGGATCAGAGGTTTCCCCCTTTGTCAGGATCAGAGGTTTCCCCCCTTTGTCAGGATCAGTGGTTTCCCCCATTGTCAGGATCAGTGGTTTCCCCCATTGTCAGGATCTGAGGTTCAACCACATTGTCAGGATCAGTGGTTTCCCCCATTGTCAGGATCAGTGGTTTAACCCCATTGTCAGGATCAGTGGTTTCCCTCCATTGTCAGGATCAGTGGTTTCCCCCCATTGTCAGAATCAGTGGTTTTCCTCCATTGTCAGGATCAGTGGTTTCCCCCATTGTCAGATCAGAGGTTTCCCTCCGTTGTCAGGATCAGATGTTTCCCCCCATTGTCAGGATCAGTGGATTCCCCCAATTGTCAGGATCAGTGGTTTCCCCCCATTGTCAGGATCAGTGGTTTCCCCCCATTGTCAGGATCAGTGGTTTCCCTCCATTGTCAGGATCAGTGGTTTCCCCCCATTGTCAGAATCAGTGGTTTTCCTCCATTGTCAGGATCAGTGGTTTCCCCCATTGTCAGATAAGAGGTTTAACCCCATTGTCAGGATCAGTGGTTTCCCCCATTGTCAGGATCAGTGGTGTCTCCCCATTGTGAGTATCAGTGGTTTCCCTCCGTTGTCAGGATCAGATGTTTCCCCCCATTGTCAGGATCAGTGGATTCCCCCAATTGTCAGGATCAGTGGTTTCCCCCCATTGTCAGGATCAGTGGTTTCCCCCCATTGTCAGGATCAGTGGTTTCCCTCCATTGTCAGGATCAGTGGTTTCCCCCATTGTCAGGATCAGAGGTTTTCCCCCACTGTCAGGATCAGTGGTTTCCCCCATTGTCAGGATCAGTGGTGTCTCCCCATTGTGAGGATCAGTGGTTTCCCCCGGTTGTCAGGATCAGTGGTTTCCCCTCGTTGTCAGAATCAGAGGTTTCCCCCTTTGTCAGGATCAGAGGTTTCCCCCCTTTGTCAGGATCAGTGGTTTCCCTCCATTGTCAGGATCAGTGGTTTCCCCCATTGTCAGGATCAGTGGTTTCCCCCATTGTCAGGATCAGTGGTTTAAGCCCATTGTCAGGATCAGTGGTTTAACCCCATTGTCAGGATCAGAGTTTTCCCCCATTGTCAGGATCAGTGGTTTAACCCCATTGTCAGGATCAGTGGTTTCCCTCCATTGTCAGGATCAGTGGTTTCCCCCATTGTCAGGATCAGTGGTTTCCCCCCATTGTCAGAATCAGTGGTTTTCCTCCATTGTCAGGATCAGTGGTTTCCACAATTGTCAGATCAGAGGGTTCCCCCCATTGTCAGGATCATTGGTTTCCCCCATTGTCAGGATCAGTGGTGTCTCCCCATTGTGAGGATCAGTGGTTTCCCCCGGTTGTCAGGATCAGTGGTTTCCCCCCGTTGTCAGGATCAGAGGTTTCCCACTTTGTCAGGATCAGAGGTTTCCCCCCTTTGTCAGGATCAGTGGTTTCCCCCATTGTCAGGATCAGTGGTTTCCCCCATTGTCAGGATCTGAGGTTCAACCACATTGTCAGGATCAGTGGTTTCCCCCATTGTCAGGATCAGTGGTTTAACCCCATTGTCAGGATCAGTGGTTTCTCTCCATTGTCAGGATCAGTGGTTTCCCCCCATTGTCAGAATCAGTGGTTTTCCTCCATTGTCAGGATCAGTGGTTTCCCCCATTGTCAGATCAGAGGTTTCGCCCCATTGTCAGGATCAGTGGTTTCCCCCATTGTCAGGATCAGTGGTGTCTCCCCATTGTGAGGATCAGTGGTTTCCCCCGGTTGTCAGGATCAGTGGTTTCCCCCCGTTGTCAGGATCAGAGGTTTCCCCCTTTGTCAGGATCAGAGGTTTCCCCCCTTTGTCAGGATCAGTGGTTTCCCCCATTGTCAGGATCAGTGGTTTCCCCCATTGTCAGGATCAGTGGTTCAACCACATTGTCAGGATCAGTGGTTTGACCCCATTGTCAGGATCAGTGGTTTAACCCCATTGTCAGGATCAGTGGTTTAACCCTATTGTCAGGATCAGTGGTTTAACCCCATTGTCAGGATCAGTGGTGTCTCCCATTGTGAGGATCAGTGGTTTCCCTCCGTTGTCAGGATCAGATGTTTCCCCCCATTGTCAGGATCAGTGGATTCCCCCCATTGTCAGGATCAGTGGTTTCTCCCATTGTCAGGATCAGTGGTTTAACCCCATTGTCAGGATCAGTGGTTTAACCCCATTGTCAGGATCAGTGGTTTAACCCCATTGTCAGGATCAGAGATTTCCCCCATTGTCAGGATCAGTGGTTTAACCCCATTGTCAGGATCATTGGTTTCCCTCCATTGTCAGGATCAGTGGTTTCCCCCATTGTCAGGATCAGTGGTTTCCCCCCATTGTCAGAATCAGTGGTTTTCCCCCATTGTCAGATCAGAGGGTTCCCCCCATTGTCAGGATCATTGGTTTCCCCCATTGTCAGGATCAGTGGTGTCTCCCCATTGTGAGGATCAGTGGTTTCCCCCGGTTGTCAGGATCAGTGGTTTCCCCCCGTTGTCAGGATCAGAGGTTTCCCCCTTTGTCAGGATCAGAGGTTTCCCCCCTTTGTCAGGATCAGTGGTTTCCCCCATTGTCAGGATCAGTGGTTTCCCCCATTGTCAGGATCTGAGGTTCAACCACATTGTCAGGATCAGTGGTTTCCCCCATTGTCAGGATCAGTGGTTTAACCCCATTGTCAGGATCAGTGGTTTCCCTCCATTGTCAGGATCAGTGGTTTCCCCCCATTGTCAGAATCAGTGGTTTTCCTCCATTGTCAGGATCAGTGGTTTCCCCCATTGTCAGATCAGAGGTTTCCCCCCATTGTCAGGATCAGAGATTTCCCCCATTGTCAGGATCAGTGGTTTAATGCCATTGTCAGGATCATTGGTTTCCCTCCATTGTCAGGATCAGTGGTTTCCCCCATTGTCAGGATCAGTGGTTTCCCCCAATTGTCAGAATCAGTGGTTTTCCTCCATTGTCAGGATCAGTGGTTTCCCCAATTGTCAGATCAGAGGTGTCCCCCCATTGTCAGGATCAGTGGTTTCCCCCATTGTCAGGATCAGTGGTGTCTCCCCATTGTGAGGATCAGTGGTTTCCCCCCGTTGTCAGGATCAGTGGTTTCCCCCCATTGTCAGGATCAGAGGTTTCCTCCTTTGTCAGGATCAGTGGTTTCCCCCATTGTCAGGATCGGTGGTTTCCCCCATTGTCAGGATCAGAGGTTTCCCCCCGTTGTCAGGATCAGAGGTTTCCCCCCGTTGTCAGGATCAGAGGTTTCCCACCATTGTCAGGATCAGTGGTTTCCCTCCATTGTCAGGATCAGTGGTTTCCCTCCATTGTCAGGATCAGTGGTTTCCCCCATTGTCAGGATAAGAGGTTTCCCCCATTGTCCGGATCAGGGGTTTCCCCCCATTGTCAGGATCAGTGGATTCCCCCCATTGTCAGGATCATTGGTTTCCCCCCATTGTCAGGATCAGTGGTTTCCCCCCATTGTCAGGATCAGTGGTTTCCCCCGTTGTCAGGATCAGTGGTGTCTCCCGTTGTCAGGATCAGAGGTTTCCCCCCATTGTCAGGATCAGTGGATTCCCCCCATTGTCAGGATCAGTGGTTTCCCCCATTGTCAGGATCATTGGTGTCCCCCCATTGTCAGGATCAGTGGTTTCCCCCATTGTCAGAATCAGTGGTTTCCCCCCGTTGTCAAGATCAGTGGTTTCCCCCCGTTGTCAGGATCAGAGGTTTTCCCCCTTTGTCAGGATCAGTGGTTTCCCCCATTGTCAGGATCGGTGGTTTACCCCATTGTCAGGATCAGTGGTTTCTCCCCGTTGTCAGGATCAGTGGTTTAACCCCGTTTTCAGGATCAGAGATTTCCCCCATTGTCAGGATCAGTGGTTTCCAGAATTGTCAGGATCAGTGGTTTCCCCCCATTGTCAGGATCAGTGGTTTCCCTCCATTGTCAGGATCAGTGGTTTCCCCCATTGTCAGGATCAGTGGTTTCCCCCATTGTCAGGATCAGTGGTTTAACCCCATTGTCAGGATCAGTGGTTTAACCCCATTGTCAGGATCAGTGGTTTAACCCCATTGTCAGGATCAGAGATTTCCCCCATTGTCAGGATCAGTGGTTTAACCCCATTGTCAGGATCAGTGGTTTCCCTCCATTGTCAGGATCAGTGGTTTCCCCCATTGTCAGGATCAGTGGTTTCCCCCATTGTCAGGATCAGTGGTTTAACCCCATTGTCAGGATCAGTGGTTTAACCCCATTGTCAGGATCAGTGGTTTAACCCCATTGTCAGGATCAGAGATTTCCCCCATTGTCAGGATCAGTGGTTTAACCCCATTGTCAGGATCAGTGGTTTCCCTCCATTGTCAGGATCAGTAGTTTCCCCCATTGTCAGGATCAGTGGTTTCCCCCCATTGTCAGAATCAGTGGTTTTCCTCCATTGTCAGGATCAGTGGTTTCCCCCATTGTCAGGATCAGTGGTTTCCCCCATTGTCAGATCAGTGGTTTCCCCCATTGTCAGGATCATTGGTTTCCCCCATTGTCAGGATCAGTGGTGTCTCCCCATTGTGAGGATCAGTGGTTTCCCCCGGTTGTCAGGATCAGTGGTTTCCCCCCGTTGTCAGGATCAGAGGTTTCCCCCTTTGTCAGGATCAGAGGTTTCCCCCCTTTGTCAGGATCAGTGGTTTCCCCCATTGTCAGGATCTGAGGTTCAACCACATTGTCAGGATCAGTGGTTTCCCCCATTGTCAGGATCAGTGGTTTAACCCCATTGTCAGGATCAGTGGTTTCCCTCCATTGTCAGGATCAGTGGTTTCCCCCCATTGTCAGAATCAGTGGTTTTCCTCCATTGTCAGGATCAGTGGTTTCCCCCATTGTCAGATCAGAGGTTTCCCCCCATTGTCAGGATCAGTGGTTTCCCCCATTGTCAGGATCAGTGGTGTCTCCCCATTGTGAGGATCAGTGGTTTCCCCCGGTTGTCAGGATCAGTGGTTTCCCCCCGTTGTCAGGATCAGAGGTTTCCCCCTTTGTCAGGATCAGAGGTTTCCCCCCTTTGTCAGGATCAGTGGTTTCCCCCATTGTCAGGATCAGTGGTTTCCCCCATTGTCAGGATCAGTGGTTCAACCACATTGTCAGGATCAGTGGTTTGACCCCATTGTCAGGTCTCAGTGGTTTAACCCTATTGTCAGGATCAGTGGTTTAACCCCATTGTCAGGATCAGTGGTGTCTCCCATTGTGAGGATCAGTGGTTTCCCTCCGTTGTCAGGATCAGATGTTTCCCCCCATTGTCAGGATCAGTGGATTCCCCCAATTGTCAGGATCAGTGGTTTCCCCCCATTGTCAGGATCAGTGGTTTCCCCCCATTGTCAGGATCAGTGGTTTCCCTCCATTGTCAGGATCAGTGGTTTCCCCCATTGTCAGGATCAGAGGTTTCCCCCCACTGTCAGGATCAGTGGTTTCCCCCATTGTCAGGATCAGTGGTGTCTCCCCATTGTGAGGATCAGTGGTTTCCCCCGGTTGTCAGGATCAGTGGTTTCCCCCCGTTGTCAGGATCAGAGGTTTCCCCCTTTGTCAGGATCAGAGGTTTCCCCCCTTTGTCAGGATCAGTGGTTTCCCCCATTGTCAGGATCAGTGGTTTCCCCCATTGTCAGGATCTGAGGTTCAACCACATTGTCAGGATCAGTGGTTTCCCCCATTGTCAGGATCAGTGGTTTAACCCCATTGTCAGGATCAGTGGTTTCCCTCCATTGTCAGGATCAGTGGTTTCCCCCCATTGTCAGAATCAGTGGTTTTCCTCCATTGTCAGGATCAGTGGTTTCCCCCATTGTCAGATCAGAGGTTTCCCTCCGTTGTCAGGATCAGATGTTTCCCCCCATTGTCAGGATCAGTGGATTCCCCCAATTGTCAGGATCAGTGGTTTCCCCCCATTGTCAGGATCAGTGGTTTCCCCCCATTGTCAGGATCAGTGGTTTCCCTCCATTGTCAGGATCAGTGGTTTCCCCCATTGTCAGGATCAGAGGTTTTCCCCCACTGTCAGGATCAGTGGTTTCCCCCATTGTCAGGATCAGTGGTGTCTCCCCATTGTGAGGATCAGTGGTTTCCCCCGGTTGTCAGGATCAGTGGTTTCCCCTCGTTGTCAGAATCAGAGGTTTCCCCCTTTGTCAGGATCAGAGGTTTCCCCCCTTTGTCAGGATCAGTGGTTTCCCTCCATTGTCAGGATCAGTGGTTTCCCCCATTGTCAGGATCAGTGGTTTCCCCCATTGTCAGGATCAGTGGTTTAAGCCCATTGTCAGGATCAGTGGTTTAACCCCATTGTCAGGATCAGAGATTTCCCCCATTGTCAGGATCAGTGGTTTAACCCCATTGTCAGGATCAGTGGTTTCCCTCCATTGTCAGGATCAGTGGTTTCCCCCATTGTCAGGATCAGTGGTTTCCCCCCATTGTCAGAATCAGTGGTTTTCCTCCATTGTCAGGATCAGTGGTTTCCACAATTGTCAGATCAGAGGGTTCCCCCCATTGTCAGGATCATTGGTTTCCCCCATTGTCAGGATCAGTGGTGTCTCCCCATTGTGAGGATCAGTGGTTTCCCCCGGTTGTCAGGATCAGTGGTTTCCCCCCGTTGTCAGGATCAGAGGTTTCCCACTTTGTCAGGATCAGAGGTTTCCCCCCTTTGTCAGGATCAGTGGTTTCCCCCATTGTCAGGATCAGTGGTTTCCCCCATTGTCAGGATCTGAGGTTCAACCACATTGTCAGGATCAGTGGTTTCCCCCATTGTCAGGATCAGTGGTTTAACCCCATTGTCAGGATCAGTGGTTTCTCTCCATTGTCAGGATCAGTGGTTTCCCCCCATTGTCAGAATCAGTGGTTTTCCTCCATTGTCAGGATCAGTGGTTTCCCCCATTGTCAGATCAGAGGTTTCGCCCCATTGTCAGGATCAGTGGTTTCCCCCATTGTCAGGATCAGTGGTGTCTCCCCATTGTGAGGATCAGTGGTTTCCCCCGGTTGTCAGGATCAGTGGTTTCCCCCCGTTGTCAGGATCAGAGGTTTCCCCCTTTGTCAGGATCAGAGGTTTCCCCCCTTTGTCAGGATCAGTGGTTTCCCCCATTGTCAGGATCAGTGGTTTCCCCCATTGTCAGGATCAGTGGTTCAACCACATTGTCAGGATCAGTGGTTTGACCCCATTGTCAGGATCAGTGGTTTAACCCCATTGTCAGGATCAGTGGTTTAACCCTATTGTCAGGATCAGTGGTTTAACCCCATTGTCAGGATCAGTGGTGTCTCCCATTGTGAGGATCAGTGGTTTCCCTCCGTTGTCAGGATCAGATGTTTCCCCCCATTGTCAGGATCAGTGGATTCCCCCCATTGTCAGGATCAGTGGTTTCTCCCATTGTCAGGATCAGTGGTTTAACCCCATTGTCAGGATCAGTGGTTTAACCCCATTGTCAGGATCAGTGGTTTAACCCCATTGTCAGGATCAGAGATTTCCCCCATTGTCAGGATCAGTGGTTTAACCCCATTGTCAGGATCATTGGTTTCCCTCCATTGTCAGGATCAGTGGTTTCCCCCATTGTCAGGATCAGTGGTTTCCCCCCATTGTCAGAATCAGTGGTTTTCCCCCATTGTCAGATCAGAGGGTTCCCCCCATTGTCAGGATCATTGGTTTCCCCCATTGTCAGGATCAGTGGTGTCTCCCCATTGTGAGGATCAGTGGTTTCCCCCGGTTGTCAGGATCAGTGGTTTCCCCCCGTTGTCAGGATCAGAGGTTTCCCCCTTTGTCAGGATCAGAGGTTTCCCCCCTTTGTCAGGATCAGTGGTTTCCCCCATTGTCAGGATCAGTGGTTTCCCCCATTGTCAGGATCTGAGGTTCAACCACATTGTCAGGATCAGTGGTTTCCCCCATTGTCAGGATCAGTGGTTTAACCCCATTGTCAGGATCAGTGGTTTCCCTCCATTGTCAGGATCAGTGGTTTCCCCCCATTGTCAGAATCAGTGGTTTTCCTCCATTGTCAGGATCAGTGGTTTCCCCCATTGTCAGATCAGAGGTTTCCCCCCATTGTCAGGATCAGTGGTTTCCCCCATTGTCAGGATCAGTGGTGTCTCCCCATTGTGAGGATCAGTGGTTTCCCCCGGTTGTCAGGATCAGTGGTTTCCCCCCGTTGTCAGGATCAGAGGTTTCCCCCTTTGTTAGGATCAGAGGTTTCCCCCCCTTTGTCAGGATCAGTGGTTTCCCCCATTGTCAGGATCAGTGGTTTCCCCCATTGTCAGGATCAGTGGTTCAACCACATTGTCAGGATCAGTGGTTTGACCCCATTGTCAGGATCAGTGGTTTAACCCCATTGTCAGGATCAGTGGTTTAACCCTATTGTCAGGATCAGTGGTTTAACCCCATTGTCAGGATCAGTGGTGTCTCCCATTGTGAGGATCAGTGGTTTCCCTCCGTTGTCAGGATCAGATGTTTCCCCCCATTGTCAGGATCAGTGGATTCCCCCAATTGTCAGGATCAGTGGTTTCCCTCCATTGTCAGGATCAGTGGTTTCCCCCCATTGTCAGGATCAGTGGTTTCCCTCCATTGTCAGGATCAGTGGTTTCCCCCATTGTCAGGATCAGAGGTTTCCCCCCACTGTCAGGATCAGTGGTTTCCCCCATTGTCAGGATCAGTGGTGTCTCCCCATTGTGAGGATCAGTGGTTTCCCCCCGTTGTCAGAATCAGAGGTTTCCCCCTTTGTCAGGATCAGAGGTTTCCCCCCTTTGTCAGGATCAGTGGTTTCCCTCCATTGTCAGGATCAGTGGTTTCCCCCATTGTCAGGATCAGTGGTTTCCGACATTGTCAGGATCAGTGGTTTAACCCCATTGTCAGGATCAGTGGTTTAACCCCATTGTCAGGATCAGTGGTTTAACCCCATTGTCAGGATCAGAGATTTCCCCCATTGTCAGGATCAGTGGTTTAACCCCATTGTCAGGATCAGTGGTTTCCCTCCATTGTCAGGATCAGTGGTTTCCCTCCATTGTCAGGATCAGTGGTTTCCCCCATTGTCAGGATCAGTGGTTTCCCCCCATTGTCAGGATCAGTGGTTTCCCCCATTGTCAGATCAGAGGGTTCCCCCCATTGTCAGGATCATTGGTTTCCCCCATTGTCAGGATCAGTGGTTTCCCCCATTGTCAGGATCTGAGGTTCAACCACATTGTCAGGATCAGTGGTTTCCCCCATTGTCAGGATCAGTGGTTTAACCCCATTGTCAGGATCAGTGGTTTCCCTCCATTGTCAGGATCAGTGGTTTCCCCCCATTGTCAGAATCAGTGGTTTTCCTCCATTGTCAGGATCAGTGGTTTCCCCCATTGTCAGATCAGAGGTTTCCCCCCATTGTCAGGATCAGTGGTTTCCCCCATTGTCAGGATCAGTGGTGTCTCCCCATTGTGAGGATCAGTGGTTTCCCCCGGTTGTCAGGATCAGTGGTTTCCCCCCGTTGTCAGGATCAGAGGTTTCCCCCTTTGTCAAGATCAGAGGTTTCCCCCCTTTGTCAGGATCAGTGGTTTCCCCCATTGTCAGGATCAGTGGTTTCCCCCATTGTCAGGATCAGTGGTTCAACCACATTGTCAGGATCAGTGGTTTGACCCCATTGTCAGGATCAGTGGTTTAACCCCATTGTCAGGATCAGTGGTTTAACCCTATTGTCAGGATCAGTGGTTTAACCCCATTGTCAGGATCAGTGGTGTCTCCCATTGTGAGGATCAGTGGTTTCCCTCCGTTGTCAGGATCAGATGTTTCCCCCCATTGTCAGGATCAGTGGATTCCCCCAATTGTCAGGATCAGTGGTTTCCCCCCATTGTCAGGATCAGTGGTTTCCCCCCATTGTCAGGATCAGTGGTTTCCCTCCACTGTCAGGATCAGTGGTTTCCCCCATTGTCAGGATCAGAGGTTTCCCCCCACTGTCAGGATCAGTGGTTTCCCCCATTGTCAGGATCAGTGGTGTCTCCCCATTGTGAGGATCAGTGGTTTCCCCCGGTTGTCAGGATCAGTGGTTTCCCCCCGTTGTCAGAATCAGAGGTTTCCCCCTTTGTCAGGATCAGAGGTTTCCCCCCTTTGTCAGGATCAATGGTTTCCCCCATTGTCAGGATCAGTGGTTTCCCCCATTGTCAGGATCAGTGGTGTCTCCCCATTGTGAGGATCAGTGGATTCCCCCGGTTGTCAGGATCAGTGGTTTCCCCCCGTTGTCAGGATCAGAGGTTTCCCCCTTTGTCAGGATCAGAGGTTTCCCCCCTTTGTCAGGATCAGTGGTTTCCCCCATTGTCAGGATCAGTGGTTTCCCCCATTGTCAGGATCAGTGGTTCAACCACATTGTCAGGATCAGTGGTTTGACCCCATTGTCAGGATCAGTGGTTTAACCCCATTGTCAGGATCAGTGGTTTAACCCTTTTGTCAGGATCAGTGGTTTAACCCCATTGTCAGGATCAGTGGTGTCTCCCATTGTGAGGATCAGTGGTTTCCCTCCGTTGTCAGGATCAGATGTTTCCCCCCATTGTCAGGATCAGTGGATTCCCCCAATTGTCAGGATCAGTGGTTTCCCCCCATTGTCAGGATCAGTGGTTTCCCCCCATTGTCAGGATCAGTGGTTTCCCTCCACTGTCAGGATCAGTGGTTTCCCCCATTGTCAGGATCAGAGGTTTCCCCCCACTGTCAGGATCAGTGGTTTCCCCCATTGTCAGGATCAGTGGTGTCTCCCCATTGTGAGGATCAGTGGTTTCCCCCGGTTGTCAGGATCAGTGGTTTCCCCCCGTTGTCAGAATCAGAGGTTTCCCCCTTTGTCAGGATCAGAGGTTTCCCCCATTTGTCAGGAATAATGGTTTCCCCCATTGTCAGGATCAGTGGTTTCCCCCATTGTCAGGATCAGTGGTTCAACCACATTGTCAGGATCAGTGGTTTGACCCCATTGTCAGGATCAGTGGTTTAACCCCATTGTCAGGATCAGTGGTTTAACCCTATTGTCAGGATCAGTGGTTTAACCCCATTGTCAGGATCAATGGTGTCTCCCATTGTGAGGATCAGTGGTTTCCCTCCTTTGTCAGGATCAGAGGTTGCCCCCCATTGTCAGGATCAGTGGATTCCCCCAATTGTCAGGATCAGTGGTTTCCCCCCATTGTCAGGATCAGTGGTTTCCCCCCATTGTCAGGATCAGTGGTTTCCCTCCATTGTCAGGATCAGTGGTTTCCCCCATTGTCAGGATCAGAGGTTTCCCCCCACTGTCAGGATCAGTGGTTTCCCCCATTGTCAGGATCAGTGGTGTCTCACCATTGTGAGGATCAGTGGTTTCCCCTGGTTGTCAGGATCAGTGGTTTCCCCCCGTTGTCAGGATCAGAGGTTTCCCCCTTTGTCAGGATCAGAGGTTTCCCCCCTTTGTCAGGATCAGTGGTTTCCCCCATTGTCAGGATCAGTGGTTTCCCCCCGTTGTCAGGATCAGTGGTTTCCCCCCATTGTCAGGATCAGTGGTTTCCCCCCATTGTCAGGATCAGTGGTTTCCCTCCATTGTCAGGATCAGTGGTTTCCCCCATTGTCAGGATCAGAGGTTTCCCCCCACTGTCAGGATCAGTGGTTTCCAGAATTGTCAGGATCAGTGGTTTCCCCCCATTGTCAGTACCAGTGGTTTCCCTCCATTGTCAGGATCAGTGGTTTCCCCCATTGTCAGGATCAGTGGTTTCCCCCATTGTCAGGATCAGTGGTTTAACCCCATTGTCAGGATCAGTGGTTTAACCCCATTGTCAGGATCAGTGGTTTAACCCCATTGTCAGGATCAGAGATTTCCCCCATTGTCAGGATCAGTGGTTTAACCCCATTGTCAGGATCAGTGGTTTCCCTCCATTGTCAGGATCAGTGGTTTCCCCCATTGTCAGGATCAGTGGTTTCCCCCCATTGTCAGAATCAGTGGTTTTCCTCCATTGTCAGGATCAGTGGTTTCCCCCATTGTCAGATCAGAGGATTCCCCCCATTGTCAGGATCAGTGGTTTCCCCCATTGTCAGGATCAGTGGTGTCTCCCCATTGTCAGGATCAGTGGTTTCCCCCCATTGTCAGGATCAGTGGTTTCCCCCCATTGTCAGGATCAGTGGTTTCCCCCCATTGTCAGGATCAGTGGTTTCCCTCCATTGTCAGGATCAGTGGTTTCCCCCATTGTCAGGATCAGAGGTTTCCCCCCACTGTCAGGATCAGTGGTTTCCCCCATTGTCAGGATCAGTGGTGTCTCCCCATTGTGAGGATCAGTGGTTTCCCCCGGTTGTCAGGATCAGTGGTTTCTCCCCGTTGTCAGGATCAGAGGTTTCCCCCTTTGTCAGGATCAGAGGTTTCCCCGCTTTGTCAGGATCAGTGGTTTATCTCCATTGTCAGGATCAGTGGTTTCCCCCATTGTCAGGATCAGTGGTTTCCCCCCATTGTCAGAATCAGTGGTTTCCCCCATTGTCAGGATCAGTGGTGTCTCCCCATTGTCAGGATCAGTGGTTTCCCCCCATTGTCAGGATCAGTGGTTTCCCCCCATTGTCAGGATCAGTGGTTTCCCTCCATTGTCAGGATCAGTGGTTTCCCCCATTGTCAGGATCAGAGGTTTCCCCCCACTGTCAGGATCAGAGGTTTCCCCCTTTGTCAGGATCAGAGGTTTCCCCGCTTTGTCAGGATCAGTGGTTTCCCCCATTGTCAGGATCAGTGGTTTCCCCCATTGTCAGGATCAGTGGTTCAACCACATTGTCAGGATCAGTGGTTTGACCCCATTGTCAGGATCAGTGGTTTCCCCCATTGTCAGGATCAGTGGTTCAACCACATTGTCAGGATCAGTGGTTTGACCCCATTGTCAGGATCAGTGGTTTAACCCCATTGTCAGGATCAGTGGTTTAACCCCATTGTCAGGATCAGTGGTGTCTCACATTGTGAGGATCAGTGGTTTCCCTCCATTGTCAGGATCACAGGTTTCCCCCCATTGTCAGGATCAGTGGATTCCCCCAATTGTCAGGATCAGTGGTTTCCCCCCATTGTCAGGATCAGTGGTTTCCCCCCATTGTCAGGATCAGTGGTTTCCCTCCATTATCAGGATCAGTGGTTTCCCCCATTGTCAGGATCAGAGGTTTCCCCCCACTGTCAGGATCAGTGGTTTCCAGAATTGTCAGGATCAGTGGTTTCCCCCCATTGTCAGTACCAGTGGTTTCCCTCCATTGTCAGGATCAGTGGTTTCCCCCATTGTCAGGATCAGTGGTTTCCCCCATTGTCAGGATCAGTGGTTTAACCCCATTGTCAGGATCAGTGGTTTAACCCCATTGTCAGGATCAGTGGTTTAACCCCATTGTCAGGATCAGAGATTTCCCCCATTGTCAGGATCAGTGGTTTAACCCCATTGTCAGGATCAGTGGTTTCCCTCCATTGTCAGGATCAGTGGTTTCCCCCATTGTCAGGATCAGTGGTTTCCCCCCATTGTCAGAATCAGTGGTTTTCCTCCATTGTCAGGATCAGTGGTTTCCCCCATTGTCAGATCAGAGGATTCCCCCCATTGTCAGGATCAGTGGTTTCCCCCAGTGTCAGGATCAGTGGTGTCTCCCCATTGTCAGGATCAGTGGTTTCCCCCCATTGTCAGGATCAGTGGTTTCCCCCCATTGTCAGGATCAGTGGTTTCCCCCCATTGTCAGGATCAGTGGTTTCCCTCCATTGTCAGGATCAGTGGTTTCCCCCATTGTCAGGATCAGAGGTTTCCCCCCACTGTCAGGATCAGTGGTTTCCCCCATTGTCAGGATCAGTGGTGTCTCCCCATTGTGAGGATCAGTGGTTTCCCCCGGTTGTCAGGATCAGTGGTTTCTCCCCGTTGTCAGGATCAGAGGTTTCCCCCTTTGTCAGGATCAGAGGTTTCCCCGCTTTGTCAGGATCAGTGGTTTCCCCCATTGTCAGGATCAGTGGTTTCCCCCATTGTCAGGATCAGTGGTTTCCCCCATTGTCAGGATCAGTGGTTTAACCCCATTGTCAGGATCAGTGGTTTAACCCCATTGTCAGGATCAGTGGTTTAACCCCATTGTCAGGATCAGAGATTTCCCCCATTGTCAGGATCAGTGGTTTAACCCCATTGTCAGGATCAGTGGTTTCCCTCCATTGTCAGGATCAGTGGTTTCCCCCATTGTCAGGATCAGTGGTTTCCCCCCATTGTCAGAATCAGTGGTTTTCCTCCATTGTCAGGATCAGTGGTTTCCCCCATTGTCAGATCAGAGGATTCCCCCCATTGTCAGGATCAGTGGTTTCCCCCATTGTCAGGATCAGTGGTGTCTCCCCATTGTCAGGATCAGTGGTTTCCCCCCATTGTCAGGATCAGTGGTTTCCCCCCATTGTCAGGATCAGTGGTTTCCCTCCATTGTCAGGATCAGTGGTTTCCCCCATTGTCAGGATCAGAGGTTTCCCCCCACTGTCAGGATCAGAGGTTTCCCCCTTTGTCAGGATCAGAGGTTTCCCCGCTTTGTCAGGATCAGTGGTTTCCCCCATTGTCAGGATCAGTGGTTTCCCCCATTGTCAGGATCAGTGGTTCAACCACATTGTCAGGATCAGTGGTTTGACCCCATTGTCAGGATCAGTGGTTTCCCCCATTGTCAGGATCAGTGGTTCAACCACATTGTCAGGATCAGTGGTTTGACCCCATTGTCAGGATCAGTGGTTTAACCCCATTGTCAGGATCAGTGGTTTAACCCCATTGTCAGGATCAGTGGTGTCTCACATTGTGAGGATCAGTGGATTCCCTCCATTGTCAGGATCACAGGTTTCCCCCCATTGTCAGGATCAGTGGATTCCCCCAATTGTCAGGATCAGTGGTTTCCCCCCATTGTCAGGATCAGTGGTTTCCCCCCATTGTCAGGATCAGTGGTTTCCCTCCATTGTCAGGATCAGTGGTTTCCCCCATTGTCAGGATCAGAGGTTTCCCCCCACTGTCAGGATCAGTGGTTTCCAGAATTGTCAGGATCAGTGGTTTCCCCCCATTGTCAGTACCAGTGGTTTCCCTCCATTGTCAGGATCAGTGGTTTCCCCCATTGTCAGGATCAGTGGTTTCCCCCATTGCCAGGATCAGTGGTTTAACCCCATTGTCAGGATCAGTGGTTTAACCCCATTGTCAGGATCAGTGGTTTAACCCCATTGTCAGGATCAGAGATTTCCCCCATTGTCAGGATCAGTGGTTTAACCCCATTGTCAGGATCAGTGGTTTCCCTACATTGTCAGGATCAGTGGTTTCCCCCCACTGTCAGACTCAGTGGTTTTCCTCCATTGTCAGGATCAGAGGATTCCCCCCATTGTCAGGATCAGTGGTTTCCCCCATTGTCAGGATCAGTGGTGTCTCCCCATTGTGAGGATCAGTGGTTTCCCCCGGTTGTCAGGATCAGAGGTTTCCCCCTTTGTCAGGATCAGAGGTTTCCCCCCTTTGTCAGGATCAGTGGTTTCCCCCATTGTCAGGATCAGTGGTTTCCCCCATTGTCAGGATCAGTGGTTCAACCACATTGTCAGGATCAGTGGTTTGACCCCATTGTCAGGATCAGTGGTGTCTCCCATTGTGAGGATCAGTGGTTTCCCTCCGTTGTCAGGATCAGAGGTTTCCCCCCATTGTCAGAATCAGTGGATTCCCCCAATTGTCAGGATCAGTGGTTTCCCCCCATTGTCAGGATCAGTGGTTTCCCCCCATTGTCAGGATCAGTGGTTTCCCTCCATTGTCAGGATCAGTGGTTTCCCCCATTGTCAGGATCAGAGGTTTCCCCCCACTGTCAGGATCAGTGGTTTCCCCCATTGTCAGGATCAGTGGTGTCTCCCCATTGTGAGGATCAGTGGTTTCCCCCCGTTGTCAGGATCAGAGGTTTCCCCCAGTGTCAGGATCAGTGGTTTCCCCCCGTTGTCAGGATCAGTGGTTTTCCCCCGTTGTCAGGGTCAGAGGTTTCCCCCCTTTGTCAGGATCAGTGGTTTCCCCCCATTGTCAGGATCAGTGGCTTCTCCCATTGTCAGGATCAGTGGTTTCCCCCGTTGTCAGGATCAGTGGTTTCCCCCATTTTCAGGATCAGTGGTTTCCCCCCGTTGTCAGGATCAGAGGTTTCCCCCATTGTCAGGATCAGTGGTTTCCCCCATTGTCAGGATCAGTGGTTTCCCCCATTGTCAGGATCAGTGGTTTCCTTCCGCCCGTTGTCAGGATCAGTGGTTTCCCCCGTTGTCAGGATCAGTGGTGTCTCCCGTTGTCAGGATCAGAGGTTTCCCCCCATTGTCAGGATCAGTGGTTTACCCCATTGTCAGGATCAGTGGTGTCTCCCCATTGTGAGGATCAGTGGTTTCCCCCGGTTGTCAGGATCAGTGGTTTCTCCCCGTTGTCAGGATCAGAGGTTTCCCCCTTTGTCAGGATCAGAGGTTTCCCCGCTTTGTCAGGATCAGTGGTTTCCCCCATTGTCAGGATCAGTGGTTTCCCCCATTGTCAGGATCAGTGGTTTCCCCCATTGTCAGGATCAGTGGTTTAACCCCATTGTCAGGATCAGTGGTTTAACCCCATTGTCAGGATCAGTGGTTTAACCCCATTGTCAGGATCAGAGATTTCCCCCATTGTCAGGATCAGTGGTTTAACCCCATTGTCAGGATCAGTGGTTTCCCTCCATTGTCAGGATCAGTGGTTTCCCCCATTGTCAGGATCAGTGGTTTCCCCCCATTGTCAGAATCAGTGGTTTTCCTCCATTGTCAGGATCAGTGGTTTCCCCCATTGTCAGATCAGAGGATTCCCCCCATTGTCAGGATCAGTGGTTTCCCCCATTGTCAGGATCAGTGGTGTCTCCCCATTGTCAGGATCAGTGGTTTCCCCCCATTGTCAGGATCAGTGGTTTCCCCCCATTGTCAGGATCAGTGGTTTCCCTCCATTGTCAGGATCAGTGGTTTCCCCCATTGTCAGGATCAGAGGTTTCCCCCCACTGTCAGGATCAGAGGTTTCCCCCTTTGTCAGGATCAGAGGTTTCCCCGCTTTGTCAGGATCAGTGGTTTCCCCCATTGTCAGGATCAGTGGTTTCCCCCATTGTCAGGATCAGTGGTTCAACCACATTGTCAGGATCAGTGGTTTGACCCCATTGTCAGGATCAGTGGTTTCCCCCATTGTCAGGATCAGTGGTTCAACCACATTGTCAGGATCAGTGGTTTGACCCCATTGTCAGGATCAGTGGTTTAACCCCATTGTCAGGATCAGTGGTTTAACCCCATTGTCAGGATCAGTGGTGTCTCACATTGTGAGGATCAGTGGTTTCCCTCCATTGTCAGGATCACAGGTTTCCCCCCATTGTCAGGATCAGTGGATTCCCCCAATTGTCAGGATCAGTGGTTTCCCCCCATTGTCAGGATCAGTGGTTTCCCCCCATTGTCAGGATCAGTGGTTTCCCTCCATTGTCAGGATCAGTGGTTTCCCCCATTGTCAGGATCAGAGGTTTCCCCCCACTGTCAGGATCAGTGGTTTCCAGAATTGTCAGGATCAGTGGTTTCCCCCCATTGTCAGTACCAGTGGTTTCCCTCCATTGTCAGGATCAGTGGTTTCCCCCATTGTCAGGATCAGTGGTTTCCCCCATTGCCAGGATCAGTGGTTTAACCCCATTGTCAGGATCAGTGGTTTAACCCCATTGTCAGGATCAGTGGTTTAACCCCATTGTCAGGATCAGAGATTTCCCCCATTGTCAGGATCAGTGGTTTAACCCCATTGTCAGGATCAGTGGTTTCCCTACATTGTCAGGATCAGTGGTTTCCCCCATTGTCAGGATCAGTGGTTTCCCCCCACTGTCAGACTCAGTGGTTTTCCTCCATTGTCAGGATCAGAGGATTCCCCCCATTGTCAGGATCAGTGGTTTCCCCCATTGTCAGGATCAGTGGTGTCTCCCCATTGTGAGGATCAGTGGTTTCCCCCGGTTGTCAGGATCAGAGGTTTCCCCCTTTGTCAGGATCAGAGGTTTCCCCCCTTTGTCAGGATCAGTGGTTTCCCCCATTGTCAGGATCAGTGGTTTCCCCCATTGTCAGGATCAGTGGTTCAACCACATTGTCAGGATCAGTGGTTTGACCCCATTGTCAGGATCAGTGGTGTCTCCCATTTTGAGGATCAGTGGTTTCCCTCCGTTGTCAGGATCAGAGGTTTCCCCCCATTGTCAGAATCAGTGGATTCCCCCAATTGTCAGGATCAGTGGTTTCCCCCCATTGTCAGGATCAGTGGTTTCCCCCCATTGTCAGGATCAGTGGTTTCCCTCCATTGTCAGGATCAGTGGTTTCCCCCATTGTCAGGATCAGAGGTTTCCCCCCACTGTCAGGATCAGTGGTTTCCCCCATTGTCAGGATCAGTGGTGTCTCCCCATTGTGAGGATCAGTGGTTTCCCCCCGTTGTCAGGATCAGAGGTTTCCCCCAGTGTCAGGATCAGTGGTTTCCCCCCGTTGTCAGGATCAGTGGTTTTCCCCCGTTGTCAGGGTCAGAGGTTTCCCCCCTTTGTCAGGATCAGTGGTTTCCCCCCATTGTCAGGATCAGTGGCTTCTCCCATTGTCAGGATCAGTGGTTTCCCCCGTTGTCAGGATCAGTGGTTTCCCCCATTTTCAGGATCAGTGGTTTCCCCCCGTTGTCAGGATCAGAGGTTTCCCCCATTGTCAGGATCAGTGGTTTCCCCCATTGTCAGGATCAGTGGTTTCCCCCATTGTCAGGATCAGTGGTTTCCTTCCGCCCGTTGTCAGGATCAGTGGTTTAACACTGTTGTCAGGATCAGTGGTTTCCCCCGTTGTCAGGATCAGTGGTGTCTCCCGTTGTCAGGATCAGAGGTTTCCCCCCATTGTCAGGATCAGTGGATTCCCCCCATTGTCAGGATCAGTAGTTTCCCCCATTGTCAGGATTATTGGTGTCCCCCCATTGTCAGGATCAGTGGTTTCCCCCATTGTCAGGATCAGTGGTTTCCCCCCGTTGTCAGGATAAGTGGTTTCCCCCCTTTGTCAGGATCAGAGGTTTTCCCCCTTTGTCAGGATCAGTGGTTTCCCCCATTGTCAGGATCTGTGGTTTACCCCATTGCCAGGATCAGTGGTTTCTCCCCGTTGTCAGGATCAGTGGTTTAACCCCGTTGTCAGGATCAGAGGTTTCCCCCCATTGTCAGGATCAGTGGTTTCCAGAATTGTCAGGATCAGTGGTTTCCCCCCATTGTCAGGATCAGTGGTTTCCCTCCATTGTCAGGATCAGTGGTTTCCCCCATTGTCAGGATCAGTGGTTTCCCCCATTGTCAGGATCAGTGGTTTAACCCCATTGTCAGGATCAGTGGTTTAACCCCATTGTCAGGATCAGTGGTTTAACCCCATTGTCAGGATCAGAGATGTCCCCCATTGTCAGGATCAGTGGTTTAACCCCATTGTCAGGATCAGTGGTTTCCCTCCATTGTCAGGATCATTGGTTTCCCCCATTGTCAGGATCAGTGGTTTCCCCCCATTGTCAGAATCAGTGGTTTTCCTCCATTGTCAGGATCAGTGGTTTCCCCCATTGTCAGATCAGAGGTTTCCCCCCATTGTCAGGATCAGTGGTTTCCCCCATTGTCAGGATCAGTGGTGTCTCCCCATTGTGAGGATCAGTGGTTTCCCCCCGTTGTCAGGATCAGTGGTTTCCCCTCGTTGTCAGGATCAGAGGTTTCCCCCTTTGTCAGGATCAGTGGTTTCCCCCATTGTCAGGATTGGTGGTTTCCCCCATTGTCAGGATCAGAGGTTTCCCCCCGTTGTCAGGATCAGAGGTATCCCCCCGTTGTCAGGATCAGAGGTTTCCCACCATTGTCAGGATCAGTGGTTTCCCTCCATTGTCAGGATCAGTGGTTTCCCTCCATTGTCAGGATCAGTGGTTTCCCCCATTGTCAGGATCAGAGGTTTCCCCCCATTGTCAGGATCAGTGGTTTCCCCCCATTGTCAGGATCAGTGGATTCCCCCCATTGTCAGGATCATTGGTTTCCCCCCATTGTCAGGATCAGTGGTTTCCCCCCAATGTCAGGATCACTGGTTTCCCTCCATTGTCAGGATCAGTGGTTTCCACCATTGTCAGGATCAGAGGTGTCTCCCCATTGTGAGGATCAGTGGTTTCCCCCCATTGTCGGGATCAGAGGTTTCCCCCCATTGTCAGGATCAGTGGTTTCCCCCCATTGTCAGGATCAGTGGATTCCCCCCATTGTCAGGATCATTGGTTTCCCCCCATTGTCAGGATCAGTGGTTTCCCCCCAATGTCAGGATCAGTGGTTTCCCTCCATTGTCAGGATCAGTGGTTTCCCCCATTGTCAGGATCAGTGGTGTCTCCCCATTGTGAGGATCAGTGGTTTCCCACCGTTGTCAGGATCAGTGGTTTCCCCCCCGTTGTCGGGATCAGAGGTTTCCCCCCTTTGTCAGGATCAGTGGTTTCCCCTCTTTGTCAGGATCAGTGGTTTCCCCCATTGTCAGGATCAGTAGTTTCCCCCATTGTCAGGATCATTGGTGTCTCCCCACTGTGAGGATCAGTGGTGTCCCCCCGTTGTCAGGATCAGAGGTTTACCACCGTTGTCAGGATCAGAGGTTTCCCCCCATTGTCAGGATCAGTGGTTTCCCTCCATTGTCAGGATCAGTGGTCTCCCTCCATTGTCAGGATCTGTGGTTTACCCCATTGCCAGGATCAGTGGTTTCTCCCCGTTGTCAGGATCAGTGGTTTAACCCCGTTGTCAGGATCAGAGGTTTCCCCCCATTGTCAGGATCAGTGGTTTCCAGAATTGTCAGGATCAGTGGTTTCCCCCCATTGTCAGGATCAGTGGTTTCCCTCCATTGTCAGGATCAGTGGTTTCCCCCATTGTCAGGATCAGTGGTTTCCCCCATTGTCAGGATCAGTGGTTTAACCCCATTGTCAGGATCAGTGGTTTAACCCCATTGTCAGGATCAGTGGTTTAACCCCATTGTCAGGATCAGAGATGTCCCCCATTGTCAGGATCAGTGGTTCAACCACATTGTCAGGATCAGTGGTTTGACCCCATTGTCAGGATCAGTGGTTTAACCCCATTGTCAGGATCAGTGGTTTAACCCCATTGTCAGGATCAGTGGTGTCTCACATTGTGAGGATCAGTGGTTTCCCTCCATTGTCAGGATCACAGGTTTCCCCCCATTGTCAGGATCAGTGGATTCCCCCAATTGTCAGGATCAGTGGTTTCCCCCCATTGTCAGGATCAGTGGTTTCCCCCCATTGTCAGGATCAGTGGTTTCCCTCCATTGTCAGGATCAGTGGTTTCCCCCATTGTCAGGATCAGAGGTTTCCCCCCACTGTCAGGATCAGTGGTTTCCAGAATTGTCAGGATCAGTGGTTTCCCCCCATTGTCAGTACCAGTGGTTTCCCTCCATTGTCAGGATCAGTGGTTTCCCCCATTGTCAGGATCAGTGGTTTCCCCCATTGCCAGGATCAGTGGTTTAACCCCATTGTCAGGATCAGTGGTTTAACCCCATTGTCAGGATCAGTGGTTTAACCCCATTGTCAGGATCAGAGATTTCCCCCATTGTCAGGATCAGTGGTTTAACCCCATTGTCAGGATCAGTGGTTTCCCTACATTGTCAGGATCAGTGGTTTCCCCCATTGTCAGGATCAGTGGTTTCCCCCCACTGTCAGACTCAGTGGTTTTCCTCCATTGTCAGGATCAGAGGATTCCCCCCATTGTCAGGATCAGTGGTTTCCCCCATTGTCAGGATCAGTGGTGTCTCCCCATTGTGAGGATCAGTGGTTTCCCCCGGTTGTCAGGATCAGAGGTTTCCCCCTTTGTCAGGATCAGAGGTTTCCCCCCTTTGTCAGGATCAGTGGTTTCCCCCATTGTCAGGATCAGTGGTTTCCCCCATTGTCAGGATCAGTGGTTCAACCACATTGTCAGGATCAGTGGTTTGACCCCATTGTCAGGATCAGTGGTGTCTCCCATTTTGAGGATCAGTGGTTTCCCTCCGTTGTCAGGATCAGAGGTTTCCCCCCATTGTCAGAATCAGTGGATTCCCCCAATTGTCAGGATCAGTGGTTTCCCCCCATTGTCAGGATCAGTGGTTTCCCCCCATTGTCAGGATCAGTGGTTTCCCTCCATTGTCAGGATCAGTGGTTTCCCCCATTGTCAGGATCAGAGGTTTCCCCCCACTGTCAGGATCAGTGGTTTCCCCCATTGTCAGGATCAGTGGTTTCCCCCGTTGTCAGGATCAGTGGTTTCCCCCATTTTCAGGATCAGTGGTTTCCCCCCGTTGTCAGGATCAGAGGTTTCCCCCATTGTCAGGATCAGTGGTTTCCCCCATTGTCAGGATCAGTGGTTTCCCCCATTGTCAGGATCAGTGGTTTCCTTCCGCCCGTTGTCAGGATCAGTGGTTTAACACTGTTGTCAGGATCAGTGGTTTCCCCCGTTGTCAGGATCAGTGGTGTCTCCCGTTGTCAGGATCAGAGGTTTCCCCCCATTGTCAGGATCAGTGGATTCCCCCCATTGTCAGGATCAGTAGTTTCCCCCATTGTCAGGATTATTGGTGTCCCCTCATTGTCAGGATCAGTGGTTTCCCCCATTGTCAGGATCAGTGGTTTCCCCCCGTTGTCAGGATAAGTGGTTTCCCCCCTTTGTCAGGATCAGAGGTTTTCCCCCTTTGTCAGGATCAGTGGTTTCCCCCATTGTCAGGATCTGTGGTTTACCCCATTGCCAGGATCAGTGGTTTCTCCCCGTTGTCAGGATCAGTGGTTTAACCCCGTTGTCAGGATCAGAGGTTTCCCCCCATTGTCAGGATCAGTGGTTTCCAGAATTGTCAGGATCAGTGGTTTCCCCCCATTGTCAGGATCAGTGGTTTCCCTCCATTGTCAGGATCAGTGGTTTCCCCCATTGTCAGGATCAGTGGTTTCCCCCATTGTCAGGATCAGTGGTTTAACCCCATTGTCAGGATCAGTGGTTTAACCCCATTGTCAGGATCAGTGGTTTAACCCCATTGTCAGGATCAGAGATGTCCCCCATTGTCAGGATCAGTGGTTTAACCCCATTGTCAGGATCAGTGGTTTCCCTCCATTGTCAGGATCATTGGTTTCCCCCATTGTCAGGATCAGTGGTTTCCCCCCATTGTCAGAATCAGTGGTTTTCCTCCATTGTCAGGATCAGTGGTTTCCCCCATTGTCAGATCAGAGGTTTCCCCCCATTGTCAGGATCAGTGGTTTCCCCCATTGTCAGGATCAGTGGTGTCTCCCCATTGTGAGGATCAGTGGTTTCCCCCCGTTGTCAGGATCAGTGGTTTCCCCTCGTTGTCAGGATCAGAGGTTTCCCCCTTTGTCAGGATCAGTGGTTTCCCCCATTGTCAGGATTGGTGGTTTCCCCCATTGTCAGGATCAGAGGTTTCCCCCCGTTGTCAGGATCAGAGGTATCCCCCCGTTGTCAGGATCAGAGGTTTCCCACCATTGTCAGGATCAGTGGTTTCCCTCCATTGTCAGGATCAGTGGTTTCCCTCCATTGTCAGGATCAGTGGTTTCCCCCATTGTCAGGATCAGAGGTTTCCCCCCATTGTCAGGATCAGTGGTTTCCCCCCATTGTCAGGATCAGTGGATTCCCCCCATTGTCAGGATCATTGGTTTCCCCCCATTGTCAGGATCAGTGGTTTCCCCCCAATGTCAGGATCACTGGTTTCCCTCCATTGTCAGGATCAGTGGTTTCCACCATTGTCAGGATCAGAGGTGTCTCCCCATTGTGAGGATCAGTGGTTTCCCCCCATTGTCGGGATCAGAGGTTTCCCCCCATTGTCAGGATCAGTGGTTTCCCCCCATTGTCAGGATCAGTGGATTCCCCCCATTGTCAGGATCATTGGTTTCCCCCCATTGTCAGGATCAGTGGTTTCCCCCCAATGTCAGGATCAGTGGTTTCCCTCCATTGTCAGGATCAGTGGTTTCCCCCATTGTCAGGATCAGTGGTGTCTCCCCATTGTGAGGATCAGTGGTTTCCCACCGTTGTCAGGATCAGTGGTTTCCCCCCCGTTGTCGGGATCAGAGGTTTCCCCCCTTTGTCAGGATCAGTGGTTTCCCCTCTTTGTCAGGATCAGTGGTTTCCCCCATTGTCAGGATCAGTAGTTTCCCCCATTGTCAGGATCATTGGTGTCTCCCCACTGTGAGGATCAGTGGTGTCCCCCCGTTGTCAGGATCAGAGGTTTACCACCGTTGTCAGGATCAGAGGTTTCCCCCCATTGTCAGGATCAGTGGTTTCCCTCCATTGTCAGGATCAGTGGTCTCCCTCCATTGTCAGGATGAGTGGTTTCCCCCATTGTCAGGATCAGAGGTTTCCCCCATTGTCAGGATCAGTGGTTCAACCACATTGTCAGGATCAGTGGTTTGACCCCATTGTCAGGATCAGTGGTGTCTCCCATTGTGAGGATCAGTGGTTTCCCTCCGTTGTCAGGATCAGAGGTTTCCCCCCATTGTCAGGATCAGTGGATTCCCCCAATTGTCAGGATCAGTGGTTTCCCCCCATTGTCAGGATCAGTGGTTTCCCCCCATTGTCAGGATCAGTGGTTTCCCTCCATTGTCAGGATCAGAGGTTTCCCCCCACTGTCAGGATCAGTGGTTTCCCCCATTGTCAGGATCAGTGGTGTATCCCCATTGTGAGGATCAGTGGTTTCCCCCCGTTGTCAGGATCAGAGGTTTCCCCCAGTGTCAGGATCAGTGGTTTCCCCCCGTTGTCAGGATCAGTGGTTTCCCCCCGTTGTCAGGGTCAGAGGTTTCCCCCCTTTGTCATGATCAGTGGTTTCCCCCCATTGTCAGGATCAGTGGTTTCCCCCATTGTCAGGATCAGAGGTTTCCCCCGTTGTCAGGATCAGTGGTTTCCCCCATTGTCAGGATCAGTGGTTTCCCCCCGTTGTCACGATCAGAGGTTTCCCCCATTGTCAGGATCGGTGGTTTCCCCCATTGTCAGGATCAGTGGTTTCCTTCCGCCCATTGTCAGGATCAGTGGTTTCCCCCATTGTCAGGATCAGTGGTTTCCCCCCACTGTCAGACTCAGTGGTTTTCCTCCATTGTCAGGATCAGTGGTTTCCCCCATTGTCAGATCAGAGGATTCCCCCCATTGTCAGGATCAGTGGTTTCCCCCATTGTCAGGATCAGTGGTGTCTCCCCATTGTGAGGATCAGTGGTTTCCCCCGGTTGTCAGGATCAGAGGTTTCCCCCTTTGTCAGGATCAGAGGTTTCCCCCCTTTGTCAGGATCAGTGGTTTCCCCCATTGTCAGGATCAGTGGTTTCCCCCATTGTCAGGATCAGTGGTTCAACCACATTGTCAGGATCAGTGGTTTGACCCCATTGTCAGGATCAGTGGTGTCTCCCATTGTGAGGATCAGTGGTTTCCCTCCGTTGTCAGGATCAGAGGTTTCCCCCCATTGTCAGAATCAGTGGATTCCCCCAATTGTCAGGATCAGTGGTTTCCCCCCATTGTCAGGATCAGTGGTTTCCCCCCATTGTCAGGATCAGTGGTTTCCCTCCATTGTCAGGATCAGTGGTTTCCCCCATTGTCAGGATCAGAGGTTTCCCCCCACTGTCAGGATCAGTGGTTTCCCCCATTGTCAGGATCAGTGGTTTCCCCCCGTTGTCAGGATCAGTGGTTTTCCCCCGTTGTCAGGGTCAGAGGTTTCCCCCCTTTGTCAGGATCAGTGGTTTCCCCCCATTGTCAGGATCAGTGGCTTCTCCCATTGTCAGGATCAGTGGTTTCCCCCGTTGTCAGGATCAGTGGTTTCCCCCATTTTCAGGATCAGTGGTTTCCCCCCGTTGTCAGGATCAGAGGTTTCCCCCATTGTCAGGATCAGTGGTTTCCCCCATTGTCAGGATCAGTGGTTTCCCCCATTGTCAGGATCAGTGGTTTCCTTCCGCCCGTTGTCAGGATCAGTGGTTTAACACTGTTGTCAGGATCAGTGGTTTCCCCCGTTGTCAGGATCAGTGGTGTCTCCCGTTGTCAGGATCAGAGGTTTCCCCCCATTGTCAGGATCAGTGGATTCCCCCCATTGTCAGGATCAGTGGTTTCCCCCATTGTCAGGATTATTGGTGTCCCCCCATTGTCAGGATCAGTGGTTTCCCCCATTGTCAGGATCAGTGGTTTCCCCCCGTTGTCAGGATAAGTGGTTTCCCCCCTTTGTCAGGATCAGAGGTTTTCCCCCTTTGTCAGGATCAGTGGTTTCCCCCATTGTCAGGATCTGTGGTTTACCCCATTGCCAGGATCAGTGGTTTCTCCCCGTTGTCAGGATCAGTGGTTTAACCCCGTTGTCAGGATCAGAGGTTTCCCCCCATTGTCAGGATCAGTGGTTTCCAGAATTGTCAGGATCAGTGGTTTCCCCCCATTGTCAGGATCAGTGGTTTCCTTCCATTGTCAGGATCAGTGGTTTCCCCCATTGTCAGGATCAGTGGTTTCCCCCATTGTCAGGATCAGTGGTTTAACCCCATTGTCAGGATCAGTGGTTTAACCCCATTGTCAGGATCAGTGGTTTAACCCCATTGTCAGGATCAGAGATTTCCCCCATTGTCAGGATCAGTGGTTTAACCCCATTGTCAGGATCAGTGGTTTCCCTCCATTGTCAGGATCATTGGTTTCCCCCATTGTCAGGATCAGTGGTTTCCCCCCATTGTCAGAATCAGTGGTTTTCCTCCATTGTCAGGATCAGTGGTTTCCCCCATTGTCAGATCAGAGGTTTCCCCCCATTGTCAGGATCAGTGGTTTCCCCCATTGTCAGGATCAGTGGTGTCTCCCCATTGTGAGGATCAGTGGTTTCCCCCCGTTGTCAGGATCAGTGGTTTCCCCTCGTTGTCAGGATCAGAGGTTTCCCCCTTTGTCAGGATCAGTGGTTTCCCCCATTGTCAGGATTGGTGGTTTCCCCCATTGTCAGGATCAGAGGTTTCCCCCCGTTGTCAGGATCAGAGGTATCCCCCCGTTGTCAGGATCAGAGGTTTCCCACCATTGTCAGGATCAGTGGTTTCCCTCCATTGTCAGGATCAGTGGTTTCCCTCCATTGTCAGGATCAGTGGTTTCCCCCATTGTCAGGATCAGAGGTTTCCCCCCATTGTCAGGATCAGTGGTTTCCCCCCATTGTCAGGATCAGTGGATTCCCCCCATTGTCAGGATCATTGGTTTCCCCCCATTGTCAGGATCAGTGGTTTCCCCCCAATGTCAGGATCACTGTTTTCCCTCCATTGTCAGGATCAGTGGTTTCCACCATTGTCAGGATCAGAGGTGTCTCCCCATTGTGAGGATCAGTGGTTTCCCCCCATTGTCGGGATCAGAGGTTTCCCCCCATTGTCAGGATCAGTGGTGTCCCCCCATTGTCAGGATCAGTGGATTCCCCCCATTGTAAGGATCATTGGTTTCCCCCCATTGTCAGGATCAGTGGTTTCCCCCCAATGTCAGGATCAGTGGTTTCCCTCCATTGTCAGGATCAGTGGTTTCCCCCATTGTCAGGATCAGTGGTGTCTCCCCATTGTGAGGATCAGTGGTTTCCCACCGTTGTCAGGATCAGTGGTTTCCCCCCCGTTGTCGGGATCAGAGGTTTCCCCCCTTTGTCAGGATCAGTGGTTTCCCCTCTTTGTCAGGATCAGTGGTTTCCCCCATTGTCAGGATCAGTAGTTTCCCCCATTGTCAGGATCATTGGTGTCTCCCCACTGTGAGGATCAGTGGTGTCCCCCCGTTGTCAGGATCAGAGGTTTACCACCGTTGTCAGGATCAGAGGTTTCCCCCCATTGTCAGGATCAGTGGTTTCCCTCCATTGTCAGGATCAGTGGTCTCCCTCCATTGTCAGGATGAGTGGTTTCCCCCATTGTCAGGATCAGAGGTTTCCCCCATTGTCAGGATCAGTGGTTCAACCACATTGTCAGGATCAGTGGTTTGACCCCATTGTCAGGATCAGTGGTGTCTCCCATTGTGAGGATCAGTGGTTTCCCTCCGTTGTCAGGATCAGAGGTTTCCCCCCATTGTCAGGATCAGTGGATTCCCCCAATTGTCAGGATCAGTGGTTTCCCCCCATTGTCAGGATCAGTGGTTTCCCCCCATTGTCAGGATCAGTGGTTTCCCTCCATTGTCAGGATCAGGGGTTTCCCCCCACTGTCAGGATCAGTGGTTTCCCCCATTGTCAGGATCAGTGGTGTATCCCCATTGTGAGGATCAGTGGTTTCCCCCCATTGTCAGGATCAGAGGTTTCCCCCAGTGTCAGGATCAGTGGTTTCCCCCCGTTGTCAGGATCAGTGGTTTCCCCCCGTTGTCAGGGTCAGAGGTTTCCCCCCTTTGTCAGGATCAGTGGTTTCCCCCCATTGTCAGGATCAGTGGTTTCCCCCATTGTCAGGATCAGAGGTTTCCCCCGTTGTCAGGATCAGTGGTTTCCCCCATTGTCAGGATCAGTGGTTTCCCCCCTTTGTCACGATCAGAGGTTTCCCCCCGTTGTCACGATCAGAGGTTTCCCCCATTGTCAGGATCAGTGGTTTCCCCCATTGTCAGGATCAGTGGTTTCCCCCATTGTCAGGATCATTGGTGTCCCCCCATTGTCAGGATCAGTGGTTTCCCCCATTGTCAGGATCAGTGGTTTCCCCCCGTTGTCAGGATCAGTGGTTTCCCCCCGTTGTCAGGATCAGAGGTTTTCCCCCTTTGTCAGGATCAGTGGTTTCCCCCATTGTCAGGATCGGTGGTTTACCCCATTGTGAGGATCAGTGGTTTCTCCCCGTTGTCAGGATCAGTGGTTTAACCCCGTTGTCAGGATCAGAGGTTTCCCCCCATTGTCAGGATCAGTGGTTTCCAGAATTGTCAGGATCAGTGGTTTCCCCCCATTGTCAGGATCAGTGGTTTCCCTCCATTGTCAGGATCAGTGGTATCCCCCCTTGTCAGGATCAGTGGTTTCCCCCATTGTCAGGATCAGTGGTTTCCCCCCATTGTCAGGATCAGTGGTTTCCCTCCATTGTCAGGATCAGTGGTTTCCCCCATTGTCAGGATCAGTGGTTTCCCCCATTGTCAGGATCAGTGGTTTAACCCCATTGTCAGGATCAGTGGTTTAACCCCATTGTCAGGATCAGTGGTTTAACCCCATTGTCAGGATCAGAGATTTCCCCCATTGTCAGGATCAGTGGTTTAACCCCATTGTCAGGATCAGTGGTTTCCCTCCATTGTCAGGATCAGTGGTTTTCCCCATTGTCAGGGTCAGTGGTTTCCCCCCATTGTCAGAATCAGTGGTTTTCCTCCATTGTCAGGATCAGTGGTTTCCCCGATTGTCAGATCAGAGGTTTCCCCCCATTGTCAGGATCAGTGGTTTCCTCCATTGTCAGGATCAGTGGTGTCTCCCCATTGTGAGGATCAGTGGTTTCCCCCCGTTGTCAGGATCAGTGGTTTCCCCTCGTTGTCAGGATCAGAGTTTTCCCCCTTTGTCAGGATCAGTGGTTTCCCCCATTGTCAGGATTGGTGGTTTCCCCCATTGTCAGGATCAGAGGTCTCCCCCCATTGTCAGGATCAGAGGTTTCCCCCCGTTGTCAGGATCAGAGGTTTCCCACCATTGTCAGGATCTGTGGTTTCCCTCCATTGTCAGGATCAGTGGTTTCCCTCCATTGCCAGGATCAGTAATTTCCCCCATTGTCAGGATCAGAGGTTTCCCCCCATTGTCAGGATCAGTGTTTTCCCCCCATTGTCAGGATCAGTGGATTCCCCCCATTGTCAGGATCATTGGTTTCCCCCCATTGTCAGGATGAGTGGTTTCCCCCCAATGTCAGGATCAGTGGTTTCCCTCCATTGTCAGGATCAGTGGTTTCCCCCATTGTCAGGATCAGAGGTTTCCCCCCATTGTCAGGATCAGTGGTGTCTCCCCATTGTGAGGATCAGTGGTTTCCCCCCGTTGTCAGGATCAGTGGTGTCCCCCCGTTGTCGGGATCAGAGGTTTCCCCCCTTTGTCAGGATCAGTGGTTTCCCCTCTTTGTCAGGATCAGTGGTTTCCCCCATTGTCAGGATCAGTGGTTTCCCCCATTGTCAGGATCATTGGTGTCTCCCCACTGTGAGGATCAGTGGTGTCCCCCCGTTGTCAGGATCAGAGGTTTACCACCGTTGTCAGGATCAGAGGTTTCCCCCCATTGTCAGGATCAGTGGTTTCCCTCCATTGTCAGGATCAGTGGTCTCCCTCCATTGTCAGGATGAGTGGTTTCCCCCATTGTCAGGATCAGAGGTTTCCCACCATTGTCAGGATCAGTGGTTTCCCCCATTGTCAAGATCAGTGGTTTCCCCCCGTTGTCAGGATCAGTGGTTTTCCCCCGTTGTCAGGATCAGAGGTTTCCCCCTTTGTCAGGATCAGTGGTTTCCCCTATTGTCAGGATCGGTGGTTTCCCCCATTGTCAGGATCAGTGGTTTCCCCCCGTTGTCAGGATCAGTGGTTTAACCCCGTTGTCAGGATCAGTGGTTTCCCCCCATTGTCAGGATCAGTGGTTTCCAGAATTGTCAGGATCAGTGGTTTCCCCCATTGTCAGGATCATTGGTGTCTCCCCATTGTGAGGATCAGTGGTGTCCCCCCGTTGTCAAGATCAGAGGTTTCCCCCGTTGTCAGGATCAGAGGTTTCACCCCATTGTCAGGATCAGTGGTTTCCCTCCATTGTCAGGATCAGTGGTTTCCCCCATTGTCAGGATCATTGGTGTCTCCCCACTGTGAGGATCAGTGGTGTCCCCCCGTTGTCAGGATCAGAGGTTTACCACCGTTGTCAGGATCAGAGGTTTCCCCCCATTGTCAGGATCAGTGGTTTCCCTCCATTGTCAGGATCAGCGGTCTCCCTCCATTGTCAGGATGAGTGGTTTCCCCCATTGTCCGGAACAGAGGTTTCCCCCCATTGTCAGGATCAGTGGTTTCACCCATTGTCAGGATCAGTGGTTTCCCCCCGTTGTCAGTATCAGTGGTTTCCCCCCGTTGTCAGGATCAGAGGTTTTCCCCCTTTGTCAGGATCAGTGGTTTCCCCCATTGTCAGGATCGGTGGTTTACCCCATTGTCAGGATCATTGGTTTCCCCCCGTTGTCAGGATCAGAGGTTTCCCCCCATTGTCAGGATCAGTGGTTTCCAGAATTGTCAGGATCAGTGGTTTGCCTCCATTGTCTGGATCAGTGGTTTCCCCCCATTGTCAGGATCAGTGGTTTCCCTCCATTGTCAGGATCAGTGGTTTCCCCCATTGTCAGGATCAGTGGTTTAACCCCATTGTCAGGATCAGTGGTTTAACCCCATTGTCAGGATCAGTGGTTTAACCCCATTGTCAGGATCAGTGGTTTCCCCCATTGTCAGGATCAGTGGCCATTGTCAGGATCAGAGGTTTCCCCCCATTGTAAGGATCAGTGGTTTCCCCCATTTTCAGGATCATTGGTTTCCCCCCGTTGTCAGGATCAGAGGTTTCCCCCCATTTATCAGGATCAGTGGTGTCTCCCCATTGTGAGGATCAGTGGTTTCCCCCCGTTGTCAGGATCAGTGGTTTCCCCCCGTTGTCGGGATCAGAGGTTTCCCCCAATGTCAGGATCAGTGGTTTCCCCCATTGTCAGGATCATTGGTGTCTCCCCACTGTGAGGATCAGTGGTGTCCCCCCGTTGTCAGGATCAGAGGTTTACCACCGTTGTCAGGATCAGAGGTTTCCCCCCCATTGTCAGGATCAGTGGTTTCCCTCCATTGTCAGGATCAGTGGTCTCCCTCCATTGTCAGGATCAGTGGTTTCCCCCATTGTCAGGATCAGTGGTTTCCCCCCGTTGTCAGTATCAGTGGTTTCCCCCCGTTGTCAGGATCAGAGGTTTTCCCCCTTTGTCAGGGTCAGAGGTTTCCTTCCGCCCGTTGTCAGGATCAGTGGTTTAACCCTGTTGTCAGGATCAGTGGTTTCCCCCATTGTCAGGATCAGTGGTTTCCCCCATTGTCAGGATCATTGGTGTCCCCCCATTGTCAGGATCAGTGGTTTCCCCCATTGTCAGGATCAGTGGTTTCCCCCCGTTGTCAGGATCAGTGGTTTCCCCCCGTTGTCAGGATCAGAGGTTTTCCCCCTTTGTCAGGATCAGTGGTTTCCCCCATTGTCAGGATCGGTGGTTTACCCCATTGTCAGGATCAGTGGTTTCTCCCCGTTGTCAGGATCAGTGGTTTAACCCCGTTGTCAGGATCAGAGGTGTCCCCCCATTGTCAGGATCAGTGGTTTCCAGAATTGTCAGGATCAGTGGTTTCCCCCCATTGTCAGGATCAGTGGTTTCCCTCCATTGTCAGGATCAGTGGTTTCCCCCCTTGTCAGGATCAGTGGTTTCCCCCATTGTCAGGATCAGTGGTTTCCCCCCATTGTCAGGATCAGTGGTTTCCCTCCATTGTCAGGATCAGTGGTTTCCCCCATTGTCAGGATCAGTGGTTTCCCCCATTGTCAGGATCAGTGGTTTAACCCCATTGTCAGGATCAGTGGTTTAACCCCATTGTCAGGATCAGTGGTTTAACCCCATTGTCAGGATCAGAGATTTCCCCCATTGTCAGGATCAGTGGTTTAACCCCATTGTCAGGATCAGTGGTTTCCCTCCATTGTCAGGATCAGTGGTTTCCCCCATTGTCAGGATCAGTGGTTTCCCCCCATTGTCAGAATCAGTGGTTTTCCTCTATTGTCAGGATCAGTGGTTTCCCCGATTGTCAGATCAGAGGTTTCCCCCCATTGTCAGGATCAGTGGTTTCCCCCATTGTCAGGATCAGTGGTGTCTCCCCATTGTGAGGATCAGTGGTTTCCCCCCGTTGTCAGGATCAGTGGTTTCCCCTCGTTGTCAGGATCAGAGGTTTCCCCCTTTGTCAGGATCAGTGGTTTCCCCCATTGTCAGGATTGGTGGTTTCCCCCATTGTCAGGATCAGAGGTCTCCCCCCATTGTCAGGATCAGAGGTTTCCCCCCGTTGTCAGGATCAGAGGTTTCCCACCATTGTCAGGATCTGTGGTTTCCCTCCATTGTCAGGATCAGTGGTTTCCCTCCATTGTCAGGATCAGTGGTTTCCCCCATTGTCAGGATCAGAGGTTTCCCCCCATTGTCAGGATCAGTGGTTTCCCCCCATTGTCAGGATCAGTGGATTCCCCCCATTTTCAGGATCATTGGTTTCTCCCCATTGTCAGGATCAGTGGTTTCCCCCCAATGTCAGGATCAGTGGTTTCCCTCCATTGTCAGGATCAGTGGTTTCCCCCATTGTCAGGATTAGAGGTTTCCCCCCATTGTCAGGATCAGTGGTGTCTCCCCACTGTGAGGATCAGTGGTTTCCCCCCGTTGTCAGGATCAGTGGTGTCCCCCCGTTGTCGGGATCAGAGGTTTCCCCCCTTTGTCAGGATCAGTGGTTTCCCCTCTTTGTCAGGATCAGTGGTTTCCCCCATTGTCAGGATCAGTGGTTTCCCCCATTGTCAGGATCATTGGTGTCTCCCCACTGTGAGGATCAGTGGTGTCCCCCCGTTGTCAGGATCAGAGGTTTACCACCGTTGTCAGGATCAGAGGTTTCCCCCCATTGTCAGGATCAGTGGTTTCCCTCCATTGTCAGGATCAGTGGTCTCCCTCCATTGTCAGGATGAGTGGTTTCCCCCATTGTCAGGATCAGAGGTTTCCCACCATTGTCAGGATCAGTGGTTTCCCCCATTGTCAAGATCAGTGGTTTCCCCCCGTTGTCAGGATCAGTGGTTTTCCCCCGTTGTCAGGATCAGAGGTTTCCCCCTTTGTCAGGATCAGTGGTTTCCCCCATTGTCAGGATCGGTGGTTTCCCCCATTGTCAGGATCAGTGGTTTCCCCCCGTTGTCAGGATCAGTGGTTTAACCCGTTGTCAGGATCAGTGGTTTCCCCCCATTGTCAGGATCAGTGGTTTCCAGAATTGTCAGGATCAGTGGTTTCCCCCATTGTCAGGATCATTGGTGTCTCCCCATTGTGAGGATCAGTGGTGTCCCCCCGTTGTCAAGATCAGAGGTTTCCCCCGTTGTCAGGATCAGAGGTATCACCCCATTGTCAGGATCAGTGGTTTCCCTCCATTGTCAGGATCAGTGGTTTCCCCCATTGTCAGGATCATTGGTGTCTCCCCACTGTGAGGATCAGTGGTGTCCCCCCGTTGTCAGGATCAGAGGTTTACCACCGTTGTCAGGATCAGAGGTTTCCCCCCATTGTCAGGATCAGTGGTTTCCCTCCATTGTCAGGATCAGCGGTCTCCCTCCATTGTCAGGATGAGTGGTTTCCCCCATTGTCCGGATCAGAGGTTTCCCCCCATTGTCAGGATCAGTGGTTTCCCCCATTGTCAGGATCAGTGGTTTCCCCCCGTTGTCAGTATCAGTGGTTTCCCCCCGTTGTCAGGATCAGAGGTTTTCCCCCTTTGTCAGGATCAGTGGTTTACCCCATTGTCAGGATCGGTGGTTTACCCCATTGTCAGGATCATTGGTTTCCCCCCGTTGTCAGGATCAGAGGTTTCCCCCCATTGTCAGGATCAGTGGTTTCCAGAATTGTCAGGATCAGTGGTTTGCCTCCATTTTCTGGATCAGTGGTTTCCCCCCATTGTCAGGATCAGTGGTTTCCCTCCATTGTCAGGATCAGTGGTTTCCCCCATTGTCAGGATCAGTGGTTTCCCCCATTGTCAGGATCATTGGTGTCTCCCCACTGTGAGGATCAGTGGTGTCCCCCCGTTGTCAGGATCAGAGGTTTACCACCGTTGTCAGGATCAGAGGTTTCCCCCCCATTGTCAGGATCAGTGGTTTCCCTCCATTGTCAGGATCAGTGGTCTCCCTCCATTGTCAGGATCAGTGGTTTCCCCCATTGTCAGGATCAGTGGTTTCCCCCCGTTGTCAGTATCAGTGGTTTCCCCCCGTTGTCAGGATCAGAGGTTTTCCCCCTTTGTCAGGATCAGTGGTTTCCCCCATTGTCAGGATCGGTGGTTTACCCCATTGTCAGGATCATTGGTTTCCCCCCGTTGTCAGGATCAGAGGTGTCCCCCCATTGTCAGGATCAGTGGTTTCCAGAATTGTCAGGATCAGTGGTTTGCCTCCATTGTCTGGATCAGTGGTTTCCCCCCATTGTCAGGATCAGTGGTTTCCCTCCATTGTCAGGATCAGTGGTTTCCCCCATTGTCAGGATCAGTGGTTTAACCCCATTGTCAGGATCAGTGGTTTAACCCCATTGTCAGGATCAGTGGTTTCCCCCATTGTCAGGATCAGTGGCCATTGTCAGGATCAGAGGTTTCCCCCCATTGTAAGGATCAGTGGTTTCCCCCATTTTCAGGATCAGTGGTTTCCCCCCGTTGTCAGGATCAGAGGTTTCCCCCCATTGTCAGGATCAGTGGTGTCTCCCCATTGTGAGGATCAGTGGTTTCCCCCCGTTGTCAGGATCAGTGGTTTCCCCCCGTTGTCGGGATCAGAGGTTTCCCCCCTTTGTCAGGATCAGTGGTTTCCCCTCTTTGTCAGGATCAGTGGTTTCCCCCATTGTCAGGATCAGTGGTTCCCCCCATTGTCAGGATCATTGGTGTCTCCCCACTGTGAGGATCAGTGGTGTCCCCCCGTTGTCAAGATCAGAGGTTTCCCCCCGTTGTCAGGATCAGAGGTTTCCCCCCATTGTCAGGATCAGAGGTTTCCCCCCCATTGTCAGGATCAGTGGTTTCCCTCCATTGTCAGGATCAGTGGTCTCCCTCCATTGTCAGGATGAGTGGTTTCCCCCATTGTCAGGATCAGAGGTTTCCCCCCATTGTCAGGATCAGTGGTTTCCCCCCGTTGTCAGGATCAGTGGTTTTCCCCCGTTGTCAGGATCAGAGGTTTCCCACTTTGTCAGGATCAGTGGTTTCCCCCATTGTCAGGATCTGTGGTTTCCCCCATTGTCAGGATCAGTGGTTTCCCCCATTGTCAGGATCAGTGGTTTCCCCCCGTTGTCAGGATCAGTGGTTTAACCCCGTTGTCAGGATCAGTGGTTTCCCCCCATTGTCAGGATCAGTGGTTTCCAGAATTGTCAGGATCAGTGGTTTCCCCCATTGTCAGGATCATTGGTGTCTCCCCATTGTGAGGATCAGTGGTGTCCCCCCGTTGTCAAGATCAGAGGTTTCCCCCCGTTGTCAGGATCAGAGGTTTCCCCCCATTGTCAGGATCAGTGGTTTCCCTCCATTGTCAGGATCAGTGGTTTCCCCCATTGTCAGGATCATTGGTGTCTACCCACTGTGAGGATCAGTGGTGTCCCCCCGTTGTCAGGATCAGAGGTTTACCACCGTTGTCAGGATCAGAGGTTTCCCCCCATTGTCAGGATCAGTGGTTTCCCTCCATTGTCAGGATGAGTGGTCTCCCTCCATTGTCAGGATGAGTGGTTTCCCCCATTGTCAGGATCAGTGGTTTCCCCCATTGTCAGGATCAGTGGTTTCCCCCCGTTGTCAGTATCAGTGGTTTCCCCCCGTTGTCAGGATCAGAGGTTTTCCCCCTTTGTCAGGATCAGTGGTTTCCCCCATTGTCAGGATCGTTGGTTTACCCCATTGTCAGGATCATTGGTTTCCCCCCGTTGTCAGGATCAGTGGTTTAACCCCGTTGTCAGGATCAGAGGTTTCCCCCCATTGTCAGGATCAGTGGTTTCCAGAATTGTCAGGATCAGTGGTTTCCCTCCATTGTCTGGATCAGTGGTTTCCCCCCATTGTCAGGATCAGTGGTTTCCCTCCATTGTCAGATCAGTGGTTTCCCCCATTGTCAGGATCAGTGGTTCAACCCCATTGTCAGGATCAGTGGTTTAACCCCATTGCCAGGATCAGTGGTTTAACCCCATTGTCAGGATCAGTGGTTTCCCCCCATTGTCAGGATCAGTGGTTTCCCTCCATTGTCAGGATCAGTGGTGTCCCCCCGTTGTCAAGATCAGTGGTGTCCCCCCGTTGTCAAGATCAGAGGTTTCCCCCCGTTGTCAGGATCAGAGGTTTCCCCCCATTGTCAGGATCAGAGGTTTCCCCCCCATTGTCAGGATCAGTGGTTTCCCTCCATTGTCAGGATCAGTGGTCTCCCTCCATTGTCAGGATGAGTGGTTTCCCCCATTGTCAGGATCAGAGGTTTCCCCCCATTGTCAGGATCAGTGGTTTCCCCCCGTTGTCAGGATCAGTGGTTTTCCCCCGTTGTCAGGATCAGAGGTTTCCCACTTTGTCAGGATCAGTGGTTTCCCCCATTGTCAGGATCTGTGGTTTCCCCCATTGTCAGGATCAGTGGTTTCCCCCCGTTGTCAGGATCAGTGGTTTAACACCGTTGTCAGGATCAGTGGTTTCCCCCCATTGTCAGGATCAGTGGTTTCCAGAATTGTCAGGATCAGTGGTTTCCCCCATTGTCAGGATCATTGGTGTCTCCCCATTGTGAGGATCAGTGGTGTCCCCCCGTTGTCAAGATCAGAGGTTTCCCCCCGTTGTCAGGATCAGAGGTTTCCCCCCATTGTCAGGATCAGTGGTTTCCCTCCATTGTCAGGATCAGTGGTTTCCCCCATTGTCAGGATCATTGGTGTCTACCCACTGTGAGGATCAGTGGTGTCCCCCCGTTGTCAGGATCAGAGGTTTACCACCGTTGTCAGGATCAGAGGTTTCCCCCCATTGTCAGGATCAGTGGTTTCCCTCCATTGTCAGGATGAGTGGTCTCCCTCCATTGTCAGGATGAGTGGTTTCCCCCATTGTCAGGATCAGTGGTTTCCCCCATTGTCAGGATCAGTGGTTTCCCCCCGTTGTCAGTATCAGTGGTTTCCCCCCGTTGTCAGGATCAGAGGTTTTCCCCCTTTGTCAGGATCAGTGGTTTCCCCCATTGTCAGGATCGGTGGTTTACCCCATTGTCAGGATCATTGGTTTCCCCCCGTTGTCAGGATCAGTGGTTTAACCCCGTTGTCAGGATCAGAGGTTTCCCCCCATTGTCAGGATCAGTGGTTTCCAGAATTGTCAGGATCAGTGGTTTCCCTCCATTGTCTGGATCATTGGTTTCCCCCCATTGTCAGGATCAGTGGTTTCCCTCCATTGTCAGATCAGTGGTTTCCCCCATTGTCAGGATCAGTGGTTCAACCCCATTGTCAGGATCAGTGGTTTAACCCCATTGCCAGGATCAGTGGTTTAACCCCATTGTCAGGATCAGTGGTTTCCCCCATTGTCAGGATCAGTGGCCATTATCAGGATCAGAGGTTTCGCCCCATTGTAAGGATCAGTGGTTTCCCCCATTTTCAGGATCAGTGGTTTCCCCCCGTTGTCAGGATCAGAGGTTTCCCCCCATTGTCAGGATCAGTGGTGTCTCCCCATTGTGAGGATCAGTGGTTTCCCCCCGTTGTCAGGATCAGTGGTTTCCCCCAGTTGTCGGGATCAGAGGTTTCCCCCCTTTGTCAGGATCAGTGGTTTCCCCTCTTTGTCAGGATCAGTGGTTTCCCTCCATTGTCAGGATCAGTGGTTTCCCCCATTGTCAGGATCATTGGTGTCTACCCACTGTGAGGATCAGTGGTGTCCCCCCGTTGTCAGGATCAGAGGTTTACCACCGTTGTCAGGATCAGAGGTTTCCCCCCATTGTCAGGATCAGTGGTTTCCCTCCATTGTCAGGATCAGTGGTCTCCCTCCATTGTCAGGATGAGTGGTTTCCCCCATTGTCAGGATCAGTGGTTTCCTCCATTGTCAGGATCAGTGGTTTCCCCCCGTTGTCAGTATCAGTGGTTTCCCCCCGTTGTCAGGATCAGAGGTTTTCCCCCTTTGTCAGGATCAGTGGTTTCCCCCATTGTCAGGATCGGTGGTTTACCCCATTGTCAGGATCATTGGTTTCCCCCCGTTGTCAGGATCAGTGGTTTAACCCTGTTGTCAGGATCAGAGGTTTCCCCCCATTGTCAGGATCAGTGGTTTCCAGAATTGTCAGGATCAGTGGTTTCCCTCCATTGTCTGGATCAGTGGTTTCCCCCCATTGTCAGGATCAGTGGTTTCCCTCCATTGTCAGGATCAGTGGTTTCCCCCATTGTCAGGATCAGTGGTTTAACCCCATTGTCAGGATCAGTGGTTTAACCCCATTGTCAGGATCAGTGGTTTAACCCCATTGTCAGGATCAGTGGTTTCCCCCATTGTCAGGATCAGTGGCCATTGTCAGGATCAGAGGTTTCCCCCCATTGTAAGGATCAGTGGTTTCCCCCATTTTCAGGATCAGTGGTTTCCCCCCGTTGTCAGGATCAGAGGTTTCCCCCCATTGTAAGGATCAGTGGTTTCCCCCATTTTCAGGATCAGTGGTTTCCCCCCGTTGTCAGGATCAGAGGTTTCCCCCCATTTTCAGGATCAGTGGTTTCCCCCCGTTGTCAGGTTCAGAGGTTTCCCCCCATTGTCAGGATCAGTGGTGTCTCCCCATTGTGAGGATCAGTGGTTTCCCCCCATTGTCAGGATCAGTGGTTTCCCCCCGTTGTCGGGATCAGAGGTTTCCCCCCTTTGTCAGGATCAGTGGTTTCCCCTCTTTGTCAGGATCAGTGGTTTCCCCCATTGTCAGGATCAGTGGTTTCCCCCATTGTCAGGATCATTGGTGTCTCCCCACTGTGAGGATCAGTGGTGTCCCCCCGTTGTCAGGATCAGAGGTTTACCACCGTTGTCAGGATCAGAGGTTTCCCCCCCATTGTCAGGATCAGTGGTTTCCCTCCATTGTCAGGATCAGTGGTCTCCCTCCATTGTCAGGATCAGTGGTTTCCCCCATTGTCAGGATCAGTGGTTTCCCCCCGTTGTCAGTATCAGTGGTTTCCCCCCGTTGTCAGGATCAGAGGTTTTCCCCCTTTGTCAGGATCAGTGGTTTCCCCCATTGTCAGGATCGGTGGTTTACCCCATTGTCAGGATCATTGGTTTCCCCCCGTTGTCAGGATCAGAGGTTTCCCACCATTGTCAGGATCAGTGGTTTCCAGAATTGTCAGGATCAGTGGTTTGCCTCCATTGTCTGGATCAGTGGTTTCCCCCCATTGTCAAGATCAGTGGTTTCCCTCCATTGTCAGGATCAGTGGTTTCCCCCGTTGTCAGGATCAGAGGTTTCCCCCCATTGTCAGGATCAGTGGTGTCTCCCCATTGTGAGGATCAGTGGTTTCCCCCCGTTGTCAGGATCAGTGGTTTCCCCCCGTTGTCGGGATCAGAGGTTTCCCCCCTTTGTCAGGATCAGTGGTTTCCCCTCTTTGTCAGGATCATTGGTGTCTCCCCACTGTGAGGATCAGTGGTGTCCCCCCGTTGTCAGGATCAGAGGTTTACCACCGTTGTCAGGATCAGAGGTTTCCCCCCCATTGTCAGGATCAGTGGTTTCCCTCCATTGTCAGGATCAGTGGTCTCCCTCCATTGTCAGGATGAGTGGTTTCCCCCATTGTCAGGATCAGAGGTTTCCCCCCATTGTCAGGATCAGTGGTTTCCCCCCGTTGTCAGGATCAGTGGTTTTCCCCCGTTGTCAGGATCAGAGGTTTCCCCATTTGTCAGGATCAGTGGTTTCCCCCATTGTCAGGATCTGTGGTTTCCCCCATTGTCAGGATCAGTGGTTTCCCCCCGTTGTCAGGATCAGTGGTTTAACCCCGTTGTCAGGATCAGTGGTTTCCCCCCATTGTCAGGATCAGTGGTTTCCAGAATTGTCAGGATCAGTGGTTTCCCCCATTGTCAGGATCATTGGTGTCTACCCACTGTGAGGATCAGTGGTGTCCCCCCGTTGTCAGGATCAGAGGTTTACCACCGTTGTCAGGATCAGAGGTTTCCCCCCATTGTCAGGATCAGTGGTTTCCCTCCATTGTCAGGATCAGTGGTCTCCCTCCATTGTCAGGATGAGTGGTTTCCCCCATTGTCAGGATCAGTGGTTTCCTCCATTGTCAGGATCAGTGGTTTCCCCCCGTTGTCAGTATCAGTGGTTTCCCCCCGTTGTCAGGATCAGAGGTTTTCCCCCTTTGTCAGGATCAGTGGTTTCCCCCATTGTCAGGATCGGTGGTTTACCCCATTGTCAGGATCATTGGTTTCCCCCCGTTGTCAGGATCAGTGGTTTAACCCTGTTGTCAGGATCAGAGGTTTCCCCCCATTGTCAGGATCAGTGGTTTCCAGAATTGTCAGGATCAGTGGTTTCCCTCCATTGTCTGGATCAGTGGTTTCCCCCCATTGTCAGGATCAGTGGTTTCCCTCCATTGTCAGGATCAGTGGTTTCCCCCATTGTCAGGATCAGTGGTTTAACCCCATTGTCAGGATCAGTGGTTTAACCCCATTGTCAGGATCAGTGGTTTAACCCCATTGTCAGGATCAGTGGTTTCCCCCATTGTCAGGATCAGTGGCCATTGTCAGGATCAGAGGTTTCCCCCCATTGTAAGGATCAGTGGTTTCCCCATTTTCAGGATCAGTGGTTTCCCCCCGTTGTCAGGATCAGAGGTTTCCCCCCATTGTAAGGATCAGTGGTTTCCCCCATTTTCAGGATCAGTGGTTTCCCCCCGTTGTCAGGATCAGAGGTTTCCCCCCATTTTCAGGATCAGTGGTTTCCCCCCGTTGTCAGGATCAGAGGTTTCCCCCCATTGTCAGGATCAGTGGTGTCTCCCCATTGTGAGGATCAGTGGTTTCCCCCCATTGTCAGGATCAGTGGTTTCCCCCCGTTGTCGGGATCAGAGGTTTCCCCCCTTTGTCAGGATCAGTGGTTTCCCCTCTTTGTCAGGATCAGTGGTTTCCCCCATTGTCAGGATCAGTGGTTTCCCCCATTGTCAGGATCATTGGTGTCTCCCCACTGTGAGGATCAGTGGTGTCCCCCCGTTGTCAGGATCAGAGGTTTACCACCGTTGTCAGGATCAGAGGTTTCCCCCCCATTGTCAGGATCAGTGGTTTCCCTCCATTGTCAGGATCAGTGGTCTCCCTCCATTGTCAGGATCAGTGGTTTCCCCCATTGTCAGGATCAGTGGTTTCCCCCCGTTGTCAGTATCAGTGGTTTCCCCCCGTTGTCAGGATCAGAGGTTTTCCCCCTTTGTCAGGATCAGTGGTTTCCCCCATTGTCAGGATCGGTGGTTTACCCCATTGTCAGGATCATTGGTTTCCCCCCGTTGTCAGGATCAGAGGTTTCCCACCATTGTCAGGATCAGTGGTTTCCAGAATTGTCAGGATCAGTGGTTTGCCTCCATTGTCTGGATCAGTGGTTTCCCCCCATTGTCAAGATCAGTGGTTTCCCTCCATTGTCAGGATCAGTGGTTTCCCCCGTTGTCAGGATCAGAGGTTTCCCCCCATTGTCAGGATCAGTGGTGTCTCCCCATTGTGAGGATCAGTGGTTTCCCCCCGTTGTCAGGATCAGTGGTTTCCCCCCGTTGTCGGGATCAGAGGTTTCCCCCCTTTGTCAGGATCAGTGGTTTCCCCTCTTTGTCAGGATCATTGGTGTCTCCCCACTGTGAGGATCAGTGGTGTCCCCCCGTTGTCAGGATCAGAGGTTTAACACCGTTGTCAGGATCAGAGGTTTCCCCCCCATTGTCAGGATCAGTGGTTTCCCTCCATTGTCAGGATCAGTGGTCTCCCTCCATTGTCAGGATGAGTGGTTTCCCCCATTGTCAGGATCAGAGGTTTCCCCCCATTGTCAGGATCAGTGGTTTCCCCCCGTTGTCAGGATCAGTGGTTTTCCCCCGTTGTCAGGATCAGAGGTTTCCCCATTTGTCAGGATCAGTGGTTTCCCCCATTGTCAGGATCTGTGGTTTCCCCCATTGTCAGGATCAGTGGTTTCCCCCCGTTGTCAGGATCAGTGGTTTAACCCCGTTGTCAGGATCAGTGGTTTCCCCCCATTGTCAGGATCAGTGGTTTCCAGAATTGTCAGGATCAGTGGTTTCCCCCATTGTCAGGATCATTGGTGTCTCCCCATTGTGAGGATCAGTGGTGTCCCCCCGTTGTCAGGATCAGAGGTTTACCACCGTTGTCAGGATCAGAGGTTTCCCCCCATTGTCAGGATCAGTGGTTTCCCTCCATTGTCAGGATCAGTGGTCTCCCTCCATTGTCAGGATGAGTGGTTTCCCCCATTGTCAGGATCAGTGGTTTCCCCCATTGTCAGGATCAGTGGTTTCCCCCCGTTGTCAGTATCAGTGGTTTCCCCCCGTTGTCAGGATCAGAGGTTTTCCCCCTTTGTCAGGATCAGTGGTTTCCCCCATTGTCAGGATCGGTGGTTTACCCCATTGTCAGGATCATTGGTTTCCCCCCGTTGTCAGGATCAGTGGTTTAACCCCGTTGTCAGGATCAGAGGTTTCCCCCCATTGTCAGGATCAGTGGTTTCCAGAATTGTCAGGATCAGTGGTTTCCCTCCATTGTCTGGATCAGTGGTTTCCCCCCATTGTCAGGATCAGAGGTTTCCCTCCATTGTCAGGATCAGTGGTTTCCCCCATTGTCAGGATCAGTGGTTTAACCCCATTGTCAGGATCAGTGGTTTAACCCCATTGTCAGGATCAGTGGTTTAACCCCATTGTCAGGATCAGTGGTTTCCTCCATTGTCAGGATCAGTGGTTTCCCTCCATTGTCAGGATCAGTGGTTTCCCTCCATTGTCAGGATCAGTGGTTTCCCCCATTGTCAGGATCAGTGGTTTCCCCCATTGTCAGGATCAGTGGTTTAACCCCAATGTCAGGATCAGTGGTTTAACCCCAATGTCAGGATCAGTGGTTTAACCCCATTGTCAGGATCAGTGGTTTAACCCGATTGTCAGGATCAGAGATTTCCCCCATTGTCAGGATCAGTGGTTTAACCCCATTGTCAGGATCAGTGGTTTAACCCCATTGTCAGAATCAGTGGTTTAACCCCATTGTCAGGATCAGTGGTTTAACCCCATTGTCAGGATCAGTAGTTTGACCCCATTGTCAGGATCAGTGGTTTAACCCTATTGTCAGGATCAGTGATTTCCCCCCTTTGTCAGGATCAGTGGTTTCCCCTCTTTGTCAGGATCAGTGGTTTCCCTCCATTGTCAGGATCAGTGGTTTCCCCCATTGTCAGGATCATTGGTGTCTACCCACTGTGAGGATCAGTGGTGTCCCCCCGTTGTCAGGATCAGAGGTTTACCACCGTTGTCAGGATCAGAGGTTTCCCCCCATTGTCAGGATCAGTGGTTTCCCTCCATTGTCAGGATCAGTGGTCTCCCTCCATTGTCAGGATGAGTGGTTTCCCCCATTGTCAGGATCAGTGGTTTCCCCCATTGTCAGGATCAGTGGTTTCCCCCCGTTGTCAGTATCAGTGGTGTCCCCCCGTTGTCAGGATCAGAGGTTTTCCCCATTGTCAGGATCGGTGGTTTACCCCATTGTCAGGATCATTGGTTTCCCCCCGTTGTCAGGATCAGTGGTTTAACCCCGTTGTCAGGATCAGAGGTTTCCCCCCATTGTCAGGATCAGTGGTTTCCAGAATTGTCAGGATCAGTGGTTTCCCTCCATTGTCTGGATCAGTGGTTTCCCCCCATTGTCAGGATCAGTGGTTTCCCTCCATTGTCAGGATCAGTGGTTTCCCCCATTGTCAGGATCAGTGGTTTAACCCCATTGTCAGGATCAGTGGTTTAACCCCATTGTCAGGATCAGTGGTTTAACCCCATTGTCAGGATCAGTGGTTTAACCCCATTGTCAGGATCAGAGGTTTCCCCCCATTGTAAGGATCAGTGGTTTCCCCCATTTTCAGGATCAGTGGTTTCCCCCCGTTGTCAGGATCAGAGGTTTCCCCCCATTGTCAGGATCAGTGGTGTCTCCCCATTGTGAGGATCAGTGGTTTCCCCCCGTTGTCAGGATCAGTGGTTTCCCCCCGTTGTCGGGATCAGAGGTTTCCCCCCTTTGTCAGGATCAGTGGTTTCCCCTCTTTGTCAGGATCAGTGGTTTCCCCCATTGTCAGGATCAGTGGTTTCCCCCATTGTCAGGATCATTGGTGTCTCCCCACTGTGAGGATCAGTGGTGTCCCCCCGTTGTCAGGATCAGAGGTTTACCACCGTTGTCAGGATCAGAGGTTTCCCCCCCATTGTCAGGATCAGTGGTTTCCCTCCATTGTCAGGATCAGTGGTCTCCCTCCATTGTCAGGATCAGTGGTTTCCCCCATTGTCAGGATCAGTGGTTTCCCCCCGTTGTCAGTATCAGTGGTTTCCCCCCGTTGTCAGGATCAGAGGTTTTCCCCCTTTGTCAGGATCAGTGGTTTCCCCCATTGTCAGGATCGGTGGTTTACCCCATTGTCAGGATCATTGGTTTCCCCCCGTTGTCAGGATCAGAGGTTTCCCCCCATTGTCAGGATCAGTGGTTTCCAGAATTGTCAGGATCAGTGGTTTGCCTCCATTGTCTGGATCAGTGGTTTCCCCCCATTGTCAGGATCAGTGGTTTCCCTCCATTGTCAGGATCAGTGGTTTCCCCCGTTGTCAGGATCAGAGGTTTCCCCCCCATTGTCAGGATCAGTGGTTTCCCTCCATTGTCAGGATCAGTGGTCTCCCTCCATTGTCAGGATCAGTGGTTTCCCCCATTGTCAGGATCAGTGGTTTCCCCCCGTTGTCAGTATCAGTGGTTTCCCCCCGTTGTCAGGATCAGAGGTTTTCCCCCTTTGTCAGGATCAGTGGTTTCCCCCATTGTCAGGATCGGTGGTTTACCCCATTGTCAGGATCATTGGTTTCCCCCCGTTGTCAGGATCAGAGGTTTCCCCCCATTGTCAGGATCAGTGGTTTCCAGAATTGTCAGGATCAGTGGTTTGCCTCCATTGTCTGGATCAGTGGTTTCCCCCCATTGTCAGGATCAGTGGTTTCCCTCCATTGTCAGGATCAGTGGTTTCCCCCGTTGTCAGGATCAGAGGTTTCCCCCCATTGTCAGGATCAGTGGTGTCTCCCCATTGTGAGGATCAGTGGTTTCCCCCCGTTGTCAGGATCAGTGGTTTCCCCCCGTTGTCGGGATCAGAGGTTTCCCCCCTTTGTCAGGATCAGTGGTTTCCCCTCTTTGTCAGGATCATTGGTGTCTCCCCACTGTTAGGATCAGTGGTGTCCCCCCGTTGTCAGGATCAGAGGTTTACCACCGTTGTCAGGATCAGAGGTTTCCCCCCCATTGTCAGGATCAGTGGTTTCCCTCCATTGTCAGGATGAGTGGTTTCCCCCATTGTCAGGATCAGAGGTTTCCCCCCATTGTCAGGATCAGTGGTTTCCCCCCGTTGTCAGGATCAGTGGTTTTCCCCCGTTGTCAGGATCAGAGGATTCCCCATTTGTCAGGATCAGTGGTTTCCCCCATTGTCAGGATCTGTGGTTTCCCCCATTGTCAGGATCAGTGGTTTCCCCCCGTTGTCAGGATCAGTGGTTTAACCCCGTTGTCAGGATCAGTGGTTTCCCCCCATTGTCAGGATCAGTGGTTTCCAGAATTGTCAGGATCAGTGGTTTCCCCCATTGTCAGGATCATTGGTGTCTCCCCATTGTGAGGATCAGTGGTGTCCCCCCGTTGTCAAGATCAGAGGTTTCCCCCCATTGTCAGGATCAGTGGTTTCCCTCCATTGTCAGGATCATTGGTGTCTACCCACTGTGAGGATCAGTGGTGTCCCCCCGTTGTCAGGATCAGAGGTTTACCACCGTTGTCAGGATCAGAGGTTTCCCCCCATTGTCAGGATCAGTGGTTTCCCTCCATTGTCAGGATCAGTGGTCTCCCTCCATTGTCAGGATGAGTGGTTTCCCCCATTGTCAGGATCAGTGGTTTACCCCATTGTCAGGATAATTGGTTTCCCCCCGTTGTCAGGATCAGTGGTTTAACCCCGTTGTCAGGATCAGAGGTTTCCCCACATTGTCAGGATCAGTGGTTTCCAGAATTGTCAGGATCAGTGGTTTCCCTCCATTGTCTGGATCAGTGGTTTCCCCCCATTGTCAGGATCAGAGGTTTCCCTCCATTGTCAGGATCAGTGGTTTCCCCCATTGTCAGGATCAGTGGTTTAACCCCATTGTCAGGATCAGTGGTTTAACCCCATTGTCAGGATCAGTGGTTTAACCCCATTGTCAGGATCAGTGGTTTCCTCCATTGTCAGGATCAGTGGTTTCCCTCCATTGTCAGGATCAGTGGTTTCCCCCATTGTCAGGATCAGTGGTTTCCCCCATTGTCAGGATCAGTGGTTTAACCCCATTGTCAGGATCAGTGGTTTAACCCCATTGTCAGGATCAGTGGTTTAACCCGATTGTCAGGATCAGAGATTTCCCCCATTGTCAGGATCAGTGGTTTAACCCCATTGTCAGGATCAGTGGTTTAACCCCATTGTCAGAATCAGTGGTTTAACCCCATTGTCAGGATCAGTGGTTTAACCCCATTGTCAGGATCAGTAGTTTGACCCCATTGTCAGGATCAGTGGTTTAACCCTATTGTCAGGATCAGTGATTTAACCCCATTGTCAGGATCAGTGGTTTAACCCCATTGTCAGGATCAGTGGTTTCCCCCGTTGTCAGGATCAGTGGTGTCTCCCATTGTGAGGATCAGTGGTTTCCCCCATTGTCAGGATCAGTGGTGTCTCCCCATTGTGAGAATCAGTGGTTTCCCTCCATTGTCAGGATCACTGGTTTAACCCCATTGTCAGGATCAGTGGTGTCTCCCATTGTCAGGATCAGTGGTTTCCCCCCGTTGTCAGGATCAGTGGTGTCTCCCATTGTGAGGATCAGTGGTTTCCCCCCGTTGTCAGGATCAGAGGTTTCCCCCCATTGTCAGGATCAGTGGTTTCCCACCATTGTCAGGATCAGTAATTTCCCCCCATTGTCAGGATCAGTGGTTTCCCCCCGTTGTCAGGATCAGAGGTTTCCCCCCTTTGTAAGGATCAGTGGTTTCCCCCATTGTCAGGATCAGTGGTTTCCCCCATTGTCAGGATCAGTGGTTCAACCCCATTGTCAGGATCAGTGGTTTGACCCCATTGTCAGGATCAGTGGTTTAACCCCATTGTCAGGATCAGTGGTTTAACCCTATTGTCAGGATCAGTGGTTTAACCCCATTGTCAAGATCAGTGGTTTCCCCCCCGTTGTCAGGATCAGAGGTTTCCCCCCATTGTCAGGATCAGTGGATTCCCCCCATTGTCAGGATCAGTGGTTTCCCCCCATTGTCAGGATCAGAGGTTTCCCCCCACTGTCAGGATCAGTGGTTTCCCCCATTGTCAGGATCAGTGGTGTCTCCCCATTGTGAGGATCAGTGGTTTGCCCCCGTTGTCAGGATCAGAGGTTTCCCCCAGTGTCAGGATCAGTGGTTTCCCCCCGTTGTCAGGATCAGTGGTTTCCCCCCGTTGTCAGGATCAGAGGTTTCCCCCCTTTGTCAGGATCAGTGGTTTCCCCCCATTGTCAGGATCAGTGGTTTCCCCCATTGTCAGGATCAGAGGTTTCCCCCGTTGTCAGGATCAGTGGTTTCCCCCATTGTCAGGATCAGTGGTTTCCCCCTGTTGTCAGAATCAGAGGTTTCCCCCATTGTCAGGATCAGTGGTTTCCCCCATTGTCAGGATCAGTGGTTTCCGCAAGTGTTCAGGATCAGTGGTTTAACCCTGTTGTCAGGATCAGTGGTTTCCCCCGTTGTCAGGATCAGTGGTGTCTCCCGTTGTCAGGATCAGAGGTTTCCCCCCTTTGTCAGGATCAGTGGTTTCCCCTCTTTGTCAGGATCAGTGGTTTCCCCCATTGTCAGGATCAGTGGTTTCCCCCATTGTCAGGATCATTGGTGTCTCCCCACTGTGAGGATCAGTGGTGTCCCCCCGTTGTCAGGATCAGAGGTTTACCACCGTTGTCAGGATCAGAGGTTTCCCCCCCATTGTCAGGATCAGTGGTGTCCCTCCATTGTCAGGATCAGTGGTCTCCCTCCATTGTCAGGATGAGTGGTTTCCCCCATTGTCAGGATCAGAGGTTTCCCCCCATTGTCAGGATCAGTGGTTTCCCCCTGTTGTCAGGATCAGTGGTTTTCCCCCGTTGTCAGGATCAGAGGTCTCCCCCTTTGTCCGGATCTGTGGTTTCCCCCATTGTCAGGATCGGTGGTTTCCCCCATTGTCAGGATCAGTGGTTTCCCCCCGTTGTCAGGATCAGTGGTTTAACCCCGTTGTCAGGATCAGTGGTTTCCCCCCATTGTCAGGATCAGTGGTTTCCAGAATTGTCAGGATCAGTGGTTTCCCCCATTGTCAGGATCATTGGTGTCTCCCCATTGTGAGGATCAGTGGTGTCCCCCCGTTGTCAAGATCAGAGGTTTCCCCCCGTTGTCAGGATCAGAGGTTTCCCCCCATTGTCAGGATCAGTGGTTTCCCTCCATTGTCAGGATCAGTGGTTTCCCCCATTGTCAGGATCATTGGTGTCTCCCCACTGTGAGGATCAGTGGTGTCCCCCCGTTGTCAGGATCAGAGGTTTACCACCGTTGTCAGGATCAGAGGTTTCCCCCCATTGTCATGATCAGTGGTTTCCCTCCATTGTCAGGATCAGTGGTCTCCCTCCATTGTCAGGATGAGTGGTTTCCCCCATTGTCAGGATCAGTGGTTTCCCCCATTGTCAGGATCAGTGGGGTCCCCCCGTTGTCAGTATCAGTGGTTTCCCCCCGTTGTCAGGATCAGAGGTTTTCCCCCTTTGTCAGGATCAGTGGTTTCCCCCATTGTCAGGATCGGTGGTTTACCCCATTGTCAGGATCATTGGTTTCCCCCCGTTGTCAGGATCAGTGGTTTAACCCCGTTGTCAGGATCAGAGGTTTCCCCCCATTGTCAGGATCAGTGGTTTCCAGAATTGTCAGGATCAGTGGTTTCCCTCCATTGTCTGGATCAGTGGTTTCCCCCCATTGTCAGGATCAGAGGTTTCCCTCCATTGTCAGGATCCGTGGTTTCCCCCATTGTCAGGATCAGTGGTTTAACCCCATTGTCAGGATCAGTGGTTTAACCCCATTGTCAGGATCAGTGGTTTAACCCCATTGTCAGGATCAGTGGTTTCCTCCATTGTCAGGATCAGTGGTTTCCCTCCATTGTCAGGATCAGTGGTTTCCCCCATTGTCAGGATCAGTGGTTTAACCCCATTGTCAGGATCAGTGGTTTAACCCCATTGTCAGGATCAGTGGTTTAACCCCATTGTCAGGATCAGTGGTTTCCTCCATTGTCAGGATCAGTGGTTTCCCCCATTGTCAGGATCAGTGGTTTCCCCCATTGTCAGGATCAGTGGTTTAACCCCATTGTCAGGATCAGTGGTTTAACCCCATTGTCAGGATCAGTGGTTTAACCCGATTGTCAGGATCAGAGATTTCCCCCATTGTCAGGATCAGTGGTTTAACCCCATTGTCAGGATCAGTGGTTTAACCCCATTGTCAGAATCAGTGGTTTAACCCCATTGTCAGGATCAGTGGTTTAACCCCATTGTCAGGATCAGTAGTTTGACCCCATTGTCAGGATCAGTGGTTTAACCCTATTGTCAGGATCAGTGATTTAACCCCATTGTCAGGATCAGTGGTTTAACCCCATTGTCAGGATCAGTGGTTTCCCCCCGTTGTCAGGATCAGTGGTGTCTCCCATTGTGAGGATCAGTGGTTTCCCCCCATTGTCAGGATCAGAGGTTTCCCCCCATTGTCAGGATCATTGGTTTCCCCCATTGTCAGGATCAGTGGTGTCTCCCCATTGTGAGAATCAGTGGTTTCCCTCCATTGTCAGGATCACTGGTTTAACCCCATTGTCAGGATCAGTGGTGTCTCCCATTGTCAGGATCAGTGGTTTCCCCCCGTTGTCAGGATCAGTGGTGTCTCCCATTGTGAGGATCAGTGGTTTCCCCCCGTTGTCAGGATCATAGGTTTCCCCCCATTGTCAGGATCAGTGGTTTCCCCCATTGTCAGGATCAGTGGTGTCTCCCCATTGTGAGGATCAGTGGTTTCCCACCATTGTCAGGATCAGTAAATTCCCCCCATTGTCAGGATCAGTGGTTTCCCCCCGTTGTCAGGATCAGAGGTTTCCCCCCTTTGTCAGGATCAGTGGTTTCCCCCATTGTCAGGATCAGTGGTTTTCCCCATTGTCAGGATCAGTGGTTCAACCCCATTGTCAGGATCAGTGGTTTGACCCCATTGTCAGGATCAGTGGTTTAACCCCATTGTCAGGATCAGTGGTTTAACCCTATTGTCAGGATCAGTGGTTTAACCCCATTGTCAAGATCAGTGGTGTCCCCCATTGTGAGGATCAGTGGTTTCCCCCCCGTTGTCAGGATCAGAGGTTTCCCCCCATTGTCAGGATCAGTGGATTCCCCCCATTGTCAGGATCAGTGGTTTCCCCCCATTGTCAGGATCAGTGGTTTACCCCATTGTCAGGATCAGAGGTTTCCCCCCACTGTCAGGATCAGTGGTTTCCCCCATTGTCAGGATCAGTGAAGTCTCCCCATTGTGAGGATCAGTGGTTTCCCCCCGTTGTCAGGATCAGAGGTTTCCCCCAGTGTCAGGATCAGTGGTTTCACCCCGTTGTCAGGATCAGTGGTTTCCCCCCGTTGTCAGGATCAGAGGTTTCCCCCCTTTGTCAGGATCAGTGGTTTCCCCCCATTGTCAGGATCAGTGGTTTCCCCCATTGTCAGGATCAGAGGTTTCCCCCTTTGTCAGGATCAGTGGTTTCCCCCATTGTCAGGATCATTGGTTTCCCCCCGTTGTCAGAATCAGAGGTTTCCCCCATTGTCAGGATCAGTGGTTTCCCCCGTTGTCAGGATCAGTGGTTTCCGCCCGTGTTCAGAATCAGTGGTTTAACCCGGTTGTCAGGATCAGTGGTTTCCCCCGTTGTCAGGATCAGTGGTGTCTCCCGTTGTCAGGATCAGAGGTGTCCCCCCATTGTCAGGATCAGTGGTTTCACCCATTGTCAGGATCAGTGGTTTCCCCCCGTTGTCAGGATCAGTGGTTTCCTCCCGTTGTCAGGATCAGTGGTTTCCTCCCGTTGTCAGGATCAGAGGTTTTCCCCCTTTGTCAGGATCAGTGGTTTCCCCCATTGTCAGGATCGGTGGTTTACCCCATTGTAAGGATCAGTGGTTTCTCCCCGTTGTCAGGATCAGTGGTTAACCCCCTTGTCAGGATCTTTGGTTTCCCCCCATTGTCAGGATCAGTGGTTTCCAGAATTGTCAGGATCAGTGGTTTCCGCCCATTGTCAGGATCAGTGGTTTCCCCCATTGTCAGGATCAGTGGTTTCCCTCCATTGTCAGGATCAGTGGTTTCCCCCATTGTCAGGATCACTGGTTTCCCCCATTGTCAGGATCAGTGGTTTAACCCCATTGTCAGGATCAGTGGTTTAACCCCATTGTCAGGATCAGTGGTTTAACCCCATTGTCAGGATCAGAGATTTCCCCCGTTGTCAGGATCAGTGGTTTAACCCCATTGTCAGGATCAGTGGTTTAACCCCATTGTCAGAATCAGTGGTTTAACCCCATTGTCAGGATCAGTGGTTTAACCCCATTGTCAGGATCAGTAGTTTGACCCCATTGTCAGGATCAGTGGATTAACCCTATTGTCAGGATCAGTGGTTTAACCCCATTGTCAGGATCAGAGATTTCCCCCGTTGTCAGGATCAGTGGTTTAACCCCATTGTCAGGATCAGTGGTTTAACCCCATTGTCAGAATCAGTGGTTTAACCCCATTGTCAGAATCAGTGGTTTAACCCCATTGTCAGGATCAGTGGTTTAACCCCATTGTCAGGATCAGTAGTTTGACCCCATTGTCAGGATCAGTGGATTAACCCTATTGTCAGGATCAGTGGTTTAACCCCATTGTCAGTATCAGTGGTTTAAACCCATTGTCAGGATCAGTGGTTTAACCCCATTGTCAGAATCAGTGGTTTAACCCCATTGTCAGGATCAGTGGTTTAACCCCATTGTCAGGATCAGTAGTTTGACCCCATTGTCAGGATCAGTGGATTAATCCTATTGTCAGGATCAGTGGTTTAACCCCATTGTCAGGATCAGTGGTTTAACCCCGTTGTCAGGATCAGTGGTTTAACCCCATTGTCAGGATCAGAGATTTCCCCCGTTGTCAGGATCAGTGGTTTAACCCCATTGTCAGGATCAGTGGTTTAACCCCATTGTCAGAATCAGTGGTTTAACCCCATTGTCAGGATCAATGGTTTAACCCCATTGTCAGGATCAGTAGTTTGACCCCATTGTCAGGATCAGTGGATTAACCCTATTGTCAGGATCAGTGGTTTAACCCCATTGTCAGGATCAGTGGTTTAACCCCATTGTCAGGATCAGTGGTGTCTCCCATTGTCAGGATCATTGGTGTCTCCCCACTGTGAGGATCAGTGGTGTCCCCCCGTTGTCAGGATCAGAGGTTTACCACCGTTGTCAGGATCAGAGGTTTCCCCCCATTGTCAGGATCAGTGGTTTCCCTCCATTGTCAGGATCAGTGGTCTCCCTCCATTGTCATGATGAGTGGTTTCCCCCATTGTCAGGATCAGAGGTTTCCCCCTATTGTCAGGATCAGTGGTTTCCCCCATTGTCAGGATCAGTGGTTTCCCCCCGTTGTCAGTATCAGTGGTTTCCCCCCGTTGTCAGGATCAGTGGTTTCCCCCATTGTCAGGATCGGTGGTTTACCCCATTGTCAGGATCATTGGTTTCCCCCCGTTGTCAGGATAAGTGGTTTAACCCCGTTGTCAGGATCAGAGGTTTCCCCCCATTGTCAGGATCAGTGGTTTCCAGAATTGTCAGGATCAGTGGTGTCCCTCCATTGTCTGGATCAGTTGTTTCCCCCCATTGTCAGGATCAGTGGTTTCCCTCCATTGTCAGGATCAGTGGTTTCCCCCATTGTCAGGATCAGTGGTTTAACCCCATTGTCAGGATCAGTGGTTTAACCCCATTGTCAGGATCAGTGGTTTAACCCCATTGTCAGGATCAGTGGTTTAACCCCATTGTCAGGATCAGTGGTTTCCCCCATTGTCAGTATCAGTGGTTTCCCTCCATTGTCAGGATCAGTGGTTTCCCCCATTGTCAGGATCAGTGGTTTCCCCCATTGTCAGGATCAGTGGTTTAACCCCATTGTCAGGATCAGTGGTTTAACCCCATTGTCAGGATCAGAGATTTCCCCCATTGTCAGGATCAGTGGTTTAACCCCATTGTCAGGATCAGTGGTTTAACCCCATTGTCAGAATCAGTGGTTTAACCCCATTGTCAGGATCAGTGGTTTAACCCCATTGTCAGGATCAGTAGTTTGACCCCATTGTCAGGATCAGTGGTTTAACCCTATTGTCAGGATCAGTGATTTAACCCCATTGCCAGGATCAGTGGTTTAACCCCATTGTCAGGATCAGTGGTTTCCCCCCGTTGTCAGGATCAGTGGTGTCTCCCATTGTGAGGATCAGTGGTTTCCCCCCATTGTCAGGATCAGAGGTTTCCCCCCATTGTCAGGATCAGTGGTTTCCCCCATTGTCAGGATCAGTGGTGTCTCCCATTGTGAGGATCAGTGGTTTCCCCCCGTTGTCAGGATCAGTGGTGTCTCCCATTGTGAGGATCAGTGGTTTCCCCCCGTTGTCAGGATCAGAGGTTTCCCCCCATTGTCAGGATCAGTGGTTTCCCCCATTGTCAGGATCAGTGGTGTCTCCCCATTGTGAGGATCAGTGGTTTCCCACCATTGTCAGGATCAGTAATTTCCCCCCATTGTCAGCATCAGTGGTTTCCCCCCATTGTCAGGATCTTTGGTTTCCCTCCATTGTCAGGATCAGTGGTTTCCCCCATTGTCAGGATCAGAGGTTTCCCCCCATTGTAAGGATCAGTGGTTTCCCCCATTTTCAGGTTCAGTGGTTTCCCCCCGTTGTCAGGATCAGTGGTTTCCCCCCGTTGTCAGGATCAGAGGTTTCCCCCCTTTGTCAGGATCAGTGGTTTCCCCCATTGTCAGGATCAGTGGTTTCCCCCATTGAAAGGATCAGTGGTTCAACCCCATTGTCAGGATCAGTGGTTTGACCCCATTGTCAGGATCAGTGGTTTAACCCCATTGTCAGGATCAGTGATTTAACCCTATTGTCAGGATCAGTGGTTTAACCCCATTGTCAGGATCAGTGGTTTCCCTCCATTGTCAGGATCAGTGGTTTCCCCCATTGTCAGGATCAGTGGTTTAACCCCATTGTCAGGATCAGTGGTTTAACCCCATTGTCAGGATCAGTGGTTTAACCCCATTGTCAGGATCAGTGGTTTAACCCCATTGTCAGGATCAGTGGTTTCCCCCATTGTCAGTATCAGTGGTTTCCCTCCATTGTCAGGATCAGTGGTTTCCCCCATTGTCAGGATCAGTGGTTTCCCCCATTGTCAGGATCAGTGGTTTAAACCCATTGTCAGGATCAGTGGTTTAACCCCATTGTCAGGATCAGTGGTTTAACCCCATTGTCAGGATCAGAGATTTCCCCCATTGTCAGGATCAGTGGTTTAACCCCATTGTCAGGATCAGTGGTTTAACCCCATTGTCAGAATCAGTGGTTTAACCCCATTGTCAGGATCAGTGGTTTAACCCCATTGTCAGGATCAGTAGTTTGACCCCATTGTCAGGATCAGTGGTTTAACCCTATTGTCAGGATCAGTGATTTAACCCCATTGCCAGGATCAGTGGTTTAACCCCATTGTCAGGATCAGTGGTTTCCCCCCGTTGTCAGGATCAGTGGTGTCTCCCATTGTGAGGATCAGTGGTTTCCCCCCATTGTCAGGATCAGAGGTTTCCCCCCATTGTCAGGATCAGTGGTTTCCCCCATTGTCAGGATCAGTGGTGTCTCCCATTGTGAGGATCAGTGGTTTCCCCCCGTTGTCAGGATCAGTGGTGTCTCCCATTGTGAGGATCAGTGGTTTCCCCCCGTTGTCAGGATCAGAGGTTTCCCCCCATTGTCAGGATCAGTGGTTTCCCCCATTGTCAGGATCAGTGGTGTCTCCCCATTGTGAGGATCAGTGGTTTCCCACCATTGTCAGGATCAGTAATTTCCCCCCATTGTCAGGATCAGTGGTTTCCCCCCATTGTCAGGATCTTTGGTTTCCCTCCATTGTCAGGATCAGTGGTTTCCCCCATTGTCAGGATCAGAGGTTTCCCCCCATTGTAAGGATCAGTGGTTTCCCCCATTTTCAGGTTCAGTGGTTTCCCCCCGTTGTCAGGATTAGTGGTTTCCCCCCGTTGTCAGGATCAGAGGTTTCCCCCCTTTGTCAGGATCAGTGGTTTCCCCCATTGTCAGGATCAGTGGTTTCCCCCATTGAAAGGATCAGTGGTTCAACCCCATTGTCAGGATCATTGGTTTGACCCCATTGTCAGGATCAGTGGTTTAACCCCATTGTCAGGATCAGTGATTTAACCCTATTGTCAGGATCAGTGGTTTAACCCCATTGTCAAGATCAGTGGTGTCTCCCATTGTGAGGATCAGTGGTTTCCCCCCGTTGTCAGGATCAGAGGTTTCCCCCCATTGTCAGGATCAGTGGATTCCCCCCATTGTCAGGATCAGTGGTTTCCCCCCATTGTCAGGATCAGTGGATTCCCCCCATTGTCAGGATCAGTGGTTTCCCTCCATTGTCTGGATCAGTGGTTTCCCCCATTGTCAGGATCAGAGGTTTCCCCCATTGTCAGGATCAGTGGTTTCCCCCATTGTCAGGATCAGTGGTTTCCGCCCGTGTTCAGGATCAGTGGTTTAACCCTGTTGTCAGGATCAGTGGTTTCCCCCGTTGTCAGGATCAGTGGTGTCTCCCGTTGTCAGGATCAGAGGTTTCCCCCCATTGTCAGGATCAGTGGATTCCCCCCATTGTCAGGATCAGTGGATTCCCCCATTGTCAGGATCATTGGTGTCCCCCCATTGTCAGGATCAGTGGTTTCACCCATTGTCAGGATCAGTGGTTTCCCCCCGTTGTCAGGATCAGTGGTTTCCTCCCGTTGTCAGGATCAGAGGTTTTCCCCCTTTGTCAGGATCAGTGGTTTCCCCCATTGTCAGGATCGGTGGTTTACCCCATTGTCAGGATCAGTGGTTTCTCCCCGTTGTCAGCATCAGTTGTTTAACCCCCTTGTCAGGATCAGTGGTTTCCCCCCATTGTCAGGATCATTGGTTTCCAGAATTGTCAGGATCATTGGTTTCCCCCCATTTTCAGGATCAGTGGTTTCCCCCCATTGTCAGAATCAGTGGTTTTCCTCCATTGTCAGGATCAGTGGTTTCCCCCATTGTCAGATCAGAGGTTTCCCCCCATTGTCAGGATCAGTGGTTTCCCCCATTGTCAGGATCAGTGGAGTCTCCCCATTGTGAGGATCAGTGGTTTCCCCCGGTTGTCAGGATCAGTGGTTTCCCCCCGTTGTCAGGATCAGTGGTTTCCCCCCGTTGTCAGGATCAGTGGTTTCCTCCCGTTGTCAGGATCAGAGGTTTTCCCCCTTTGTCAGGATCAGTGGTTTCCCCCATTGTCAGGATCGGTGGTTTACCCCATTGTCAGGATCAGTGGTTTCTCCCTGTTGTCAGCATCAGTTGTTTAACCCCCTTGTCAGGATCAGTGGTTTCCCCCCATTGTCAGGATCAGTGGTTTCCAGGATTGTCAGGATCATTGGTTTCCCCCCATTGTCAGGATCAGTGGTTTCCCCCATTGTCAGGATCAGTGGTTTCCCTCCATTGTCAGGATCAGTGGTTTCCCCCATTGTCAGGATCAGTAGTTTAACCCCATTGTCAGGATCAGTGGTTTAACCCCATTGTCAGGATCAGTGGTTTAACCCCATTGTCAGGATCATTGGTTTCCCCCATTGTCAGGATCAGTGGTTTCCCTCCATTGTCAGGAACAGTGGTTTCCCCCATTGTCAGGATCAGTGGTTTCCCCCATTGTCAGGATCAGTGGTTTAACCCCATTGTCAGGATCAGTGGTTTAACCCCATTGTCAGGATCAGTGGTTTAACCCCATTGTCAGGATCAGAGATTTCCCCCATTGTCAGGATCAGTGGTTTAACCCATTGTCAGGATCAGTGGTTTAACCCCATTGTCAGAATCAGTGGTTTAACCCCATTGTCAGGATCAGTGGTTTAACCCCATTGTCAGGATCAGTAGTTTGACCCCATTGTCAGGATCAGTGGTGTCTCCCCATTGTGAGAATCAGTGGTTTCCCTCCATTGTCAGGATCAGTGGTTTAACCCCATTGTCAGAATCAGTGGTTTTCCTCCATTGTCAGGATCAGTGGTTTCCCCCATTGTCAGATCAGAGGTTTCCCCCCATTGTCAGGATCAGTGGTTTCCCCCATTGTCAGGATCAGTGGAGTCTCCCCATTGTGAGGATCAGTGGTTTCCCCCGGTTGTCAGGATCAGTGGTTTCCCCCCGTTGTCAGGATCAGTGGTTTCCCCCCGTTGTCAGGATCAGTGGTTTCCTCCCGTTGTCAGGATCAGAGGTTTTCCCCCTTTGTCAGGATCAGTGGTTTCCCCCATTGTCAGGATCGGTGGTTTACCCCATTGTCAGGATCAGTGGTTTCTCCCTGTTGTCAGCATCAGTTGTTTAACCCCCTTGTCAGGATCAGTGGTTTCCCCCCATTGTCAGGATCAGTGGTTTCCAGGATTGTCAGGATCATTGGTTTCCCCCCATTGTCAGGATCAGTGGTTTCCCCCATTGTCAGGATCAGTGGTTTCCCTCCATTGTCAGGATCAGTGGTTTCCCCCATTGTCAGGATCAGTAGTTTAACCCCATTGTCAGGATCAGTGGTTTAACCCCATTGTCAGGATCAGTGGTTTAACCCCATTGTCAGGATCATTGGTTTCCCCCATTGTCAGGATCAGTGGTTTCCCTCCATTGTCAGGAACAGTGGTTTCCCCCATTGTCAGGATCAGTGGTTTCCCCCATTGTCAGGATCAGTGGTTTAACCCCATTGTCAGGATCAGTGGTTTAACCCCATTGTCAGGATCAGTGGTTTAACCCCATTGTCAGGATCAGAGATTTCCCCCATTGTCAGGATCAGTGGTTTAACCCATTGTCAGGATCAGTGGTTTAACCCCATTGTCAGAATCAGTGGTTTAACCCCATTGTCAGGATCAGTGGTTTAACCCCATTGTCAGGATCAGTAGTTTGACCCCATTGTCAGGATCAGTGGTTTAACCCTATTGTCAGGATCAGTGATTTAACCCCATTGTCAGGATCAGTGGTTTAACCCCATTGTCAGGATCAGTGGTTTAACCCCATTGTCAGGATCAGAGATTTCCCCCATTGTCAGGATCAGTGGTTTAACCCATTGTCAGGATCAGTGGTTTAACCCCATTGTCAGAATCAGTGGTTTAACCCCATTGTCAGGATCAGTGGTTTAACCCCATTGTCAGGATCAGTAGTTTGACCCCATTGTCAGGATCAGTGGTGTCTCCCCATTGTGAGAATCAGTGGTTTCCCTCCATTGTCAGGATCAGTGGTTTAACCCCATTGTCAGAATCAGTGGTTTTCCTCCATTGTCAGGATCAGTGGTTTCCCCCATTGTCAGATCAGAGGTTTCCCCCCATTGTCAGGATCAGTGGTTTCCCCCATTGTCAGGATCAGTGGAGTCTCCCCATTGTGAGGATCAGTGGTTTCCCCCGGTTGTCAGGATCAGTGGTTTCCCCCCGTTGTCAGGATCAGTGGTTTCCCCCCGTTGTCAGGATCAGTGGTTTCCTCCCGTTGTCAGGATCAGAGGTTTTCCCCCTTTGTCAGGATCAGTGGTTTCCCCCATTGTCAGGATCGGTGGTTTACCCCATTGTCAGGATCAGTGGTTTCTCCCTGTTGTCAGCATCAGTTGTTTAACCCCCTTGTCAGGATCAGTGGTTTCCCCCCATTGTCAGGATCAGTGGTTTCCAGGATTGTCAGGATCATTGGTTTCCCCCCATTGTCAGGATCAGTGGTTTCCCCCATTGTCAGGATCAGTGGTTTCCCTCCATTGTCAGGATCAGTGGTTTCCCCCATTGTCAGGATCAGTAGTTTAACCCCATTGTCAGGATCAGTGGTTTAACCCCATTGTCAGGATCAGTGGTTTAACCCCATTGTCAGGATCATTGGTTTCCCCCATTGTCAGGATCAGTGGTTTCCCTCCATTGTCAGGAACAGTGGTTTCCCCCATTGTCAGGATCAGTGGTTTCCCCCATTGTCAGGATCAGTGGTTTAACCCCATTGTCAGGATCAGTGGTTTAACCCCATTGTCAGGATCAGTGGTTTAACCCCATTGTCAGGATCAGAGATTTCCCCCATTGTCAGGATCAGTGGTTTAACCCATTGTCAGGATCAGTGGTTTAACCCCATTGTCAGAATCAGTGGTTTAACCCCATTGTCAGGATCAGTGGTTTAACCCCATTGTCAGGATCAGTAGTTTGACCCCATTGTCAGGATCAGTGGTTTAACCCTATTGTCAGGATCAGTGATTTAACCCCATTGTCAGGATCAGTGGTTTAACCCCATTGTCAGGATCAGTGGTTTCCCCCCGTTGTCAGGATCAGTGGTGTCTCCCATTGTGAGGATCAGTGGTTTCCCCCCATTGTCAGGATCAGAGGTTTCCCCCCATTGTCAGGATCAGTGGTTTCCCCCATTGTCAGTATCAGTGGTGTCTCCCCATTGTGAGAATCAGTGGTTTCCCTCCATTGTCAGGATCAGTGGTTTAACCCCATTGTCAGGATCAGTGGTGTCTCCCATTGTCAGGATCAGTGGTTTCCCCCCGTTGTCAGGATCAGTGGTGTCTCCCATTGTGAGGATCAGTGGTTTCCCCCCGTTGTCAGGATCAGAGGTTTCCCCCCATTGTCAGGATCAGTGGTTTCCCCCATTGTCAGGATCAGTGGTGTCTCCCCATTGTGAGGATCAGTGGTTTCCCACCATTGTCAGGATCAGTAATTTCCCCCCATTGTCAGGATCAGTGGTTTCCCCCCATTCTCAGGATCTTTGGTTTCCCTCCATTGTCAGGATCAGTGGTTTCCCCCATTGTCAGGATCAGTGGTTTCCCCCATTTTCAGGATCAGTGGTTTCCCCCCGTTGTCAGGATCAGTGGTTTCCCCCCGTTGTCAGGATCAGTGGTTTCCCCCATTGTCAGGATCAGTGGTTCAACCCCATTGTCAGGATCAGTGGTTTGACCCCATTGTCAGGATCAGTGGTTTAACCCCATTGTCAGGATCAGTGGTTTAACCCTATTGTCAGGATCAGTGGTTTAACCCCAATGTCAAGATCAGTGATTTAACCCCATTGTCAAGATCAGTGGTGTCTCCCATTGTGAGGATCAGTGGTTTCCCCCCGTTGTCAGGATCAGAGGTTTCCCCCCATTGTCAGGATCAGTGGATTCCCCCCATTGTCAGGATCAGTGGTTTCCCCCCATTGTCAGGATCAGTGGTTTCCCCCCATTGTCAGGATCAGTGGTTTCCCTCCATTGTCAGGATCAGTGGTTTCCCCCATTGTCAGGATCAGAGGTTTCCCCCCACTGTCAGGATCAGTGGTTTCCTCCCGTTGTCAGGATCAGAGGTTTGACCCCATTGTCAGGATCAGTGGTTTAACCCCATTGTCAGGATCAGTGGTTTAACCCTATTGTCAGGATCAGTGGTTTAACCCCATTGTCAAGATCAGTGGTGTCTCCCATTGTGAGGATCAGTGGTTTCCCCCCGTTGTCAGGATCAGAGGTTTCCCCCCATTGTCAGGATCAGTGGATTCCCCCCATTGTCAGGATCAGTGGTTTCCCCCCATTGTCAGGATCAGTGGTTTCCCCCCATTGTCAGGATCAGTGGATTCCCCCCATTGTCAGGATCAGTGGATTCCCCCCATTGTCAGGATCAGTGGTTTCCCCCATTGTCAGGATCATTGGTGTCCCCCCATTGTCAGGATCAGTGGTTTCACCCATTGTCAGGATCAGTGGTTTCCCCCCGTTGTCAGGATCAGTGGTTTCCTCCCGTTGTCAGGATCAGAGGTTTTCCCCCTTTGTCAGGATCAGTGGTTTCCCCCATTGTCAGGATCGGTTGTTTACCCCATTGTCAGGATCAGTGGTTTCTCCCCGTTGTCAGCATCAGTGGTTTAACCCCCTTGTCAGGATCAGTGGTTTCCCCCCATTGTCAGGATCAGTGGTTTCCAGAATTGTCAGGATCATTGGTGTCCCCCATTGTCAGGATCAGTGGTTTCCCTCCATTGTCAGGATCAGTGGTTTCCCCCATTATCAGGATCAGTGGTTTCCCCCATTGTCAGGATCAGTGGTTTAACCCCATTGTCAGGATCAGTGGTTTAACCCCATTGTCAGGATCAGTGGTTTAACCCCATTGTCAGGATCAGTGGTTTAACCCCATTGTCAGAATCAGTGGTTTAACCCCATTGTCAGGATCAGTGGTTTAACCCCATTGTCAGGATCAGTAGTTTGACCCCATTGTCAGGATCAGTGGTTTAACCCTATTGTCAGGATCAGTGATTTAACCCCATTGTCAGGATCAGTGGTTTAACCCCATTGTCAGGATCAGTGGTTTCCCCCCGTTGTCAGGATCAGTGGTGTCTCCCATTGTGAGGATCAGTGGTTTCCCCCCATTGTCAGGATCAGTGGTTTAACCCCATTGTCAGGATCAGTGGTTTCCCCCATTGTCAGGATCAGTGGTGTCTCCCCATTGTGAGAATCAGTGGTTTCCCTCCATTGTCAGGATCAGTGGTGTCTCCCATTGTCAGGATCAGTGGTTTCCCCCCGTTGTCAGGATCAGTGGTGTCTCCCATTGTGAGGATCAGTGGTTTCCCCCCGTTGTCAGGATCAGAGGTTTCCCCCCATTGTCAGGATCAGTGGTTTCCCCCATTGTCAGGATCAGTGGTGTCTCCCCATTGTGAGGATCAGTGGTTTCCCACCATTGTCAGGATCAGTAATTTCCCCCCATTGTCAGGATCAGTGGTTTCCCCCCATTGTCAGGATCTTTGGTTTCCCTCCATTGTCAGGATCAGTGGCTTCCCCCATTGTCAGGATCAGAGGTTTCCCCCCATTGTAAGGATCAGTGGTTTCCCCCATTTTCAGGATCAGTGGTTTCCCCCCGTTGTCAGGATCAGTGGTTTCCCCCCGTTGTCAGGATCAGAGGTTTCCCCCCTTTGTCAGGATCATCGGTTTCCCCCATTGTCAGGATCAGTGGTTTCCCCCATTGTCAGGATCAGTGGTTCAACCCCATTGTCAGGATCAGTGGTTTGACCCCATTGTCAGGATCAGTGGTTTAACCACATTGTCAGGATCAGTGGTTTAACCCTATTGTCAGGATCAGTGGTTTAACCCCATTGTCAAGATCAGTGGTGTCTCCCATTGTGAGGATCAGTGGTTTCCCCCCGTTGCAGGATCAGAGGTTTCCCCCCATTGTCAGGATCAGTGGATTCCCCCCATTGTCAGGATCAGTGGTTTCCCCCCATTGTCAGGATCAGTGGTTTCCATCCATTGTTAGGATCAGTGGTTCCCCCCATTGTCAGGATCAGTGGTTTCCCCCCATTGTCAGGATCAGTGGTTTCCCTCCATTGTCAGGATCAGTGGTTTCCCCCATTGTCAGGATCAGAGGTTTCCCCCCACTGTCAGGATCAGTGGTTTCCTCCCGTTGTCAGGATCAGAGGTTTGACCCCATTGTCAGGATCAGTGGTTTAACCCCATTGTCAGGATCAGTGGTTTAACCCTATTGTCAGGATCAGTGGTTTAACCCCATTGTCAAGATCAGTGGTGTCTCCCATTGTGAGGATCAGTGGCTTCCCCCCGTTGTCAGGATCAGAGGTTTCCCCCCATTGTCAGGATCAGTGGATTCCCCCCATTGTCAGGATCAGTTGTTTCCCCCCATTGTCAGGATCAGTGGTTTCCCCCCATTGTCAGGATCAGTGGATTCCCCCATTGTCAGGATCAGTGGATTCCCCCCATTGTCAGGATCAGTGGTTTCCCCCATTGTCAGGATCATTGGTGTCCCCCCATTGTCAGGATCAGTGGTTTCACCCATTGTCAGGATCAGTGGTTTCCCCCCGTTGTCAGGATCAGTGGTTTCCTCCCGTTGTCAGGATCAGAGGTTTTCCCCCTTTGTCAGGATCAGTGGTTTCCCCCATTGTCAGGATCGGTGGTTTACCCCATTGTCAGGATCAGTGGTTTCTCCCCGTTGTCAGCATCAGTGGTTTAACCCCCTTGTCAGGATCAGTGGTTTCCCCCCATTGTCAGGATCAGTGGTTTCCAGAATTGTCAGGATCATTGGTTTCCCCCCATTGTCAGGATCAGTGGTTTCCCCCATTGTCAGGATCAGTGGTTTCCCTCCATTGTCAGGATCAGTGGTTTCCCCCATTGTCAGGATCAGTGGTTTCCCCCATTGTCAGGATCAGTGGTTTCCCCCATTGTCAGGATCAGTGGTTTAACCCCATTGTCAGGATCAGTGGTTTAACCCCATTGTCAGGATCAGTGGTTTAACCCCATTGTCAGGATCAGAGATTTCCCCCATTGTCAGGATCAGTAGTTTGACCCCATTGTCAGGATCAGTGGTTTAACCCCATTGTCAGGATCAGTGGTTTCCCCCATTGTCAGGATCAGTGGTGTCTCCCCATTGTGAGAATCAGTGGTTTCCCTCCATTGTCAGGATCAGTGGTTTAACCCCATTGTCAGGATCAGTGGTGTCTCCCATTGTCAGGATCAGTGGTTTCCCCCCGTTGTCAGGATCAGTGGTGTCTCCCATTGTGAGGATCAGTGGTTTCCCCCCGTTGTCAGGATCAGAGGTTTCCCCCCATTGTCAGGATCAGTGGTTTCCCCCATTGTCAGGATCAGTGGTGTCTCCCCATTGTGAGGATCAGTGGTTTCCCACCATTGTCAGAATCAGTAATTTCCCCCCATTGTCAGGATCAGTGGTTTCCCCCCATTGTCAGGATCTTTGGTTTCCCTCCATTGTCAGGATCAGTGGCTTCCCCCATTGTCAGGATCAGAGGTTTCCCCCCATTGTAAGGATCAGTGGTTTCCCCCGTTGTCAGGATCAGTGGTTTCCCTCCATTGTCAGGATCAGTGGTTTCCCCCATTGTCAGGATCAGTGGTTTCCCCCATTGTCAGGATCAGTGGTTTAACCCCATTGTCAGGATCAGTGGTTTAACCCCATTGTCAGGATCAGTGGTTTCCCCCATTGTCAGGATCAGTGGTTTCCCTCCATTGTCAGGATCAGTGGTTTCCCCCATTGTCAGGATCAGTGGTTTCCCCCATTGTCAGGATCAGTGGTTTCCCCCATTGTCAGGATCAGTGGTTTAACCCCATTGTCAGGATCAGTGGTTTAACCCCATTGTCAGGATCAGTGGTTTAACCCCATTGTCAGGATCAGAGATTTCCCCCATTGTCAGGATCAGTAGTTTGACCCCATTGTCAGGATCAGTGGTTTAACCCTATTGTCAGGATCAGTGATTTAACCCCATTGTCAGGATCAGTGGTTTAACCCCATTGTCAGGATCAGTGGTTTCCCCCATTGTCAGGATCAGTGGTGTCTCCCCATTGTGAGAATCAGTGGTTTCCCTCCATTGTCAGGATCAGTGGTTTAACCCCATTGTCAGGATCAGTGGTGTCTCCCATTGTCAGGATCAGTGGTTTCCCCCCGTTGTCAGGATCAGTGGTGTCTCCCATTGTGAGGATCAGTGGTTTCCCCCCGTTGTCAGGATCAGAGGTTTCCCCCCATTGTCAGGATCAGTGGTTTCCCCCATTGTCAGGATCAGTGGTGTCTCCCCATTGTGAGGATCAGTGGTTTCCCACCATTGTCAGGATCAGTAATTTCCCCCCATTGTCAGGATCAGTGGTTTCCCCCCATTGTCAGGATCTTTGGTTTCCCTCCATTGTCAGGATCAGTGGCTTCCCCCATTGTCAGGATCAGAGGTTTCCCCCCATTGTAAGGATCAGTGGTTTCCCCCGTTGTCAGGATCAGTGGTTTCCCTCCATTGTCAGGATCAGTGGTTTCCCCCATTGTCAGGATCAGTGGTTTCCCCCATTGTCAGGATCAGTGGTTTAACCCCATTGTCAGGATCAGTGGTTTAACCCCATTGTCAGGATCAGTGGTTTAACCCCATTGTCAGGATCAGAGATTTCCCCCATTGTCAGGATCAGTGGTTTAACCCATTGTCAGGATCAGTGGTTTAACCCCATTGTCAGAATCAGTGGTTTAACCCCATTGTCAGGATCAGTGGTTTAACCCCATTGTCAGGATCAGTAGTTTGACCCCATTGTCAGGATCAGTGGTTTAACCCTATTGTCAGGATCAGTGATTTAACCCCATTGTCAGGATCAGTGGTTTAACCCCATTGTCAGGATCAGTGGTTTCCCCCCGTTGTCAGGATCAGTGGTGTCTCCCATTGTGAGGATCAGTGGTTTCCCCCCATTGTCAGGATCAGAGGTTTCCCCCCATTGTCAGGATCAGTGGTTTCCCCCATTGTCAGGATCAGTGGTGTCTCCCCATTGTGAGAATCAGTGGTTTCCCTCCATTGTCAGGATCAGTGGTTTAACCCCATTGTCAGGATCAGTGGTGTCTCCCATTGTCAGGATCAGTGGTTTCCCCCCGTTGTCAGGATCAGTGGTGTCTCCCATTGTGAGGATCAGTGGTTTCCCCCCGTTGTCAGGATCAGAGGTTTCCCCCCATTGTCAGGATCAGTGGTTTCCCCCATTGTCAGGATCAGTGGTGTCTCCCCATTGTGAGGATCAGTGGTTTCCCACCATTGTCAGGATCAGTAATTTCCCCCCATTGTCAGGATCAGTGGTTTCCCCCCATTCTCAGGATCTTTGGTTTCCCTCCATTGTCAGGATCAGTGGTTTCCCCCATTGTCAGGATCAGAGGTTTCCCCCCATTGTAAGGATCAGTGGTTTCCCCCATTTTCAGGATCAGTGGTTCCCCCCCGTTGTCAGGATCAGTGGTTTCCCCCCGTTGTCAGGATCAGAGGTTTCCCCCCTGTGTCAGGATCAGTGGTTTCCCCCATTGTCAGGATCAGTGGTTTCCCCCATTGTCAGGATCAGTGGTTCAACCCCATTGTCAGGATCAGTGGTGTCTCCCATTGTGAGGATCAGTGGTTTCCCCCCGTTGTCAGGATCAGAGGTTTCCCCCCATTGTCAGGATCAGTGGTTTCCCCCATTGTCAGGATCAGTGGTGTCTCCCCATTGTGAGGATCAGTGGTTTCCCACCATTGTCAGGATCAGTAATTTCCCCCCATTGTCAGGATCAGTGGTTTCCCCCCATTGTCATGATCTTTGGTTTCCCTCCGATTTCAGGATCAGTGGCTTCCCCCATTGTCAGGATCAGAGGTTTCCCCCCATTGTAAGGATCAGTGGTTTCCCCCATTTTCAGGATCAGTGGTTTCCCCCCGTTGTCAGGATCAGTGGTTTCCCCCCGTTGTCAGGATCAGAGGTTTCCCCCCTTTGTCAGGATCAGTGGTTTCCCCCATTGTCAGGATCAGTGGTTTCCCCCATTGTCAGGATCAGTGGTTCAACCCCATTGTCAGGATCAGTGGTTTGACCCCATTGTCAGGATCAGTGGTTTAACCCCATTGTCAGGATCAGTGGTTTAACCCTATTGTCAGGATCAGTGGTTTAACCCCATTGTCAAGATCAGTGGTGTCTCCCATTGTGAGGATCAGTGGTTTCCCCCCGTTGCAGGATCAGAGGTTTCCCCCCCTTGTCAGGATCAGTGGATTCCCCCCATTGTCAGGATCAGTGGTTTCCCCCCATTGTCAGGATCAGTGGTTTCCCCATATTGTCAGGATCAGTGGTTTCCCACCATTGTCAGGATCAGTGGTTTCCCCCCATTGTCAGGATCAGTGGTTTCCCTCCATTGTCAGGATCAGTGGTTTCCCGCATTGTCAGGATCAGAGATTTCCCCCCACTGTCAGGATCAGTGATTTCCTCCCGTTGTCAGGATCAGAGGTTTGACCCCATTGTCAGGATCAGTGGTTTAACCCCATTGTCAGGATCAGTGGTTTAACCCTATTGTCAGGATCAGTGGTTTAACCCCATTGTCAAGATCAGTGGTGTCTCCCATTGTGAGGATCAGTGGTTTCCCCCCGTTGTCAGGATCAGAGGTTTCCCCCCATTGTCAGGATCAGTGGATTCCCCCCATTGTCAGGATCAGTGGTTTCCCCCCATTGTCAGGATCAGTGGTTTCCCCCCATTGTCAGGATCAGTGGATTCCCCCCATTGTCAGGATCAGTGGATTCCCCCAATTGTCAGGATCATTGGTGTCCCCCCATTGTCAGGATCAGTGGTTTCACCCATTGTCAGGATCAGTGGTTTCCCCCCGTTGTCAGGATCAGTGGTTTCCTCCCGTTGTCAGGATCAGAGGTTTTCCCCCTTTGTCAGGATCAGTGGTTTCCCCCATTGTCAGGATCGGTGGTTTACCCCATTGTCAAGATCAGTGGTTTCTCCCCGTTGTCAGCATCGGTGGATTAACCCCCTTGTCAGGATCAGTGGTTTCCCCCCATTGTCAGGATCAGTGGTTTCCAGAATTGTCAGGATCATTGGTTTCCCCCCATTGTCAGGATCAGTGGTTTCCCCCATTGTCAGGATCAGTGGTTTCCCTCCATTGTCAGGATCAGTGGTTTCCCCCATTGTCAGGATCAGTCGTTTCCCTCCATTGTCAGGATCAGTGGTTTCCCCCATTGTCAGGATCAGTGGTTTCCCCCATTGTCAGGATCAGTGGTTTAACCCCATTGTCAGGATCAGTGGTTTAACCCCATTGTCAGGATCAGTGGTTTAACCCCATTGTCAGGATCAGAGATTTCCCCCATTGTCAGGATCAGTGGTTTAACCCCATTGTCAGGATCAGTGGTTTAACCCCATTGTCAGAATCAGTGGTTTAACCCCATTGTCAGGATCAGTGGTTTAACCCCATTGTCAGGATCAGTAGTTTGACCCCATTGTCAGGATCAGTGGTTTAACCCTATTGTCAGGATCAGTGGTTTAACCCTATTGTCAGGATCAGTGATTTAACCCCATTGTCAGGATCAGTGGTTTAACCCCATTGTCAGGATCAGTGGTTTCTCCCCGTTGTCAGGATCAGTGGTGTCTCCCATTGTGAGGATCAGTGGTTTCCCCCCATTGTCAGGATCAGAGGTTTCCCCCCATTGTCAGGATCAGTGGTTTCCCCCATTGTCAGGATCAGTGGTGTCTCCCCATTGTGAGAATCAGTGGTTTCCCTCCATTGTCAGGATCAGTGGTTTAACCCCATTGTCAGGATCAGTGGTGTCTCCCATTGTCAGGATCAGTGGTTTCCCCCCGTTGTCAGGATCAGTGGTGTCTCCCATTGTGAGGATCAGTGGTTTCCCCCCGTTGTCAGGATCAGAGGTTTCCCCCCATTGTCAGGATCAGTGGTTTCCCCCATTGTCAGGATCAGTGGTGTCTCCCCATTGTGAGGATCAGTGGTTTCCCACCATTGTCAGGATCAGTAATTTCCCCCCATTGTCAGGATCAGTGGTTTCCCCCCATTCTCAGGATCTTTGGTTTCCCTCCATTGTCAGGATCAGTGGTTTCCCCCATTGTCAGGATCAGAGGTTTCCCCCCATTGTAAGGATCAGTGGTTTCCCCCATTTTCAGGATCAGTGGTTCCCCCCCGTTGTCAGGATCAGTGGTTTCCCCCCGTTGTCAGGATCAGAGGTTTCCCCCCTGTGTCAGGATCAGTGGTTTCCCCCATTGTCAGGATCAGTGGTTTCCCCCATTGTCAGGATCAGTGGTTCAACCCCATTGTCAGGATCAGTGGTGTCTCCCATTGTGAGGATCAGTGGTTTCCCCCCGTTGTCAGGATCAGAGGTTTCCCCCCATTGTCAGGATCAGTGGTTTCCCCCATTGTCAGGATCAGTGGTGTCTCCCCATTGTCAGGATCAGTGGTTTCCCCCATTGTCAGGATCAGTGGTTTAACCCCATTGTCAGGATCAGTGGTTTAACCCCATTGTCAGGATCAGTGGTTTAACCCCATTGTCAGGATCAGAGATTTCCCCCATTGTCAGGATCAGTGGTTTAACCCCATTGTCAGGATCAGTGGTTTCCCCCATTGTCAGGATCAGTGGTTCAACCCCATTGTCAGGATCAGTGGTGTCTCCCATTGTGAGGATCAGTGGTTTCCCCCCGTTGTCAGGATCAGAGGTTTCCCCCCATTGTCAGGATCAGTCGTTTCCCTCCATTGTCAGGATCAGTGGTTTCCCCCATTGTCAGGATCAGTGGTTTCCCCCATTGTCAGGATCAGTGGTTTAACCCCATTGTCAGGATCAGTGGTTTAACCCCATTGTCAGGATCAGTGGTTTAACCCCATTGTCAGGATCAGAGATTTCCCCCATTGTCAGGATCAGTGGTTTAACCCCATTGTCAGGATCAGTGGTTTAACCCCATTGTCAGAATCAGTGGTTTAACCCCATTGTCAGGATCAGTGGTTTAACCCCATTGTCAGGATCAGTAGTTTGACCCCATTGTCAGGATCAGTGGTTTAACCCTATTGTCAGGATCAGTGGTTTAACCCTATTGTCAGGATCAGTGATTTAACCCCATTGTCAGGATCAGTGGTTTAACCCCATTGTCAGGATCAGTGGTTTCTCCCCGTTGTCAGGATCAGTGGTGTCTCCCATTGTGAGGATCAGTGGTTTCCCCCCATTGTCAGGATCAGAGGTTTCCCCCCATTGTCAGGATCAGTGGTTTCCCCCATTGTCAGGATCAGTGGTGTCTCCCCATTGTGAGAATCAGTGGTTTCTCCCCGTTGTCAGGATCAGTGGTTTCTCCCCGTTGTCAGGATCAGTGGTGTCTCCCATTGTGAGGATCAGTGGTTTCCCCCCATTGTCAGGATCAGAGGTTTCCCCCCATTGTCAGGATCAGTGGTTCCCCCCCGTTGTCAGGATCAGTGGTTTCCCCCCGTTGTCAGGATCAGAGGTTTCCCCCCTGTGTCAGGATCAGTGGTTTCCCCCATTGTCAGGATCAGTGGTTTCCCCCATTGTCAGGATCAGTGGTTCAACCCCATTGTCAGGATCAGTGGTGTCTCCCATTGTGAGGATCAGTGGTTTCCCCCCGTTGTCAGGATCAGAGGTTTCCCCCCATTGTCAGGATCAGTGGTTTCCCCCATTGTCAGGATCAGTGGTGTCTCCCCATTGTGAGGATCAGTGGTTTCCCACCATTGTCAGGATCAGTGGTTTCCCCCCATTGTCAGGATCAGTGGTTTCCCCCCATTGTCAGGATCAGTGGTTTCCCCCCATTGTCAGGATCAGTGGTTTCCCCCCATTGTCAGGATCAGTGGTTTCCCTCCATTGTCAGGATCAGTGGTTTCCCGCATTGTCAGGATCAGAGGTTTCCCCCCACTGTCAGGATCAGTGGTTTCCTCCCGTTGTCAGGATCAGAGGTTTGACCCCATTGTCAGGATCAGTGGTTTAACCCCATTGTCAGGATCAGTGGTTTAACCCTATTGTCAGGATCAGTGGTTTAACCCCATTGTCAAGATCAGTGGTGTCTCCCATTGTGAGGATCAGTGGTTTCCCCCCGTTGTCAGGATCAGAGGTTTCCCCCCATTGTCAGGATCAGTGGATTCCCCCCATTGTTAGGATCAGTGGTTTCCCCCCATTGTCAGGAGAAGTGGTTTCCCCCCATTGTCAGGATCAGTGGATTCCCCCCATTGTCAGGATCAGTGGATTCCCCCCATTGTCAGGATCAGTGGTTTCCCCCATTGTCAGGATCATTGGTGTCCCCCCATTGTCAGGATCAGTGGTTTCACCCATTGTCAGGATCAGTGGTTTCCCCCCGTTGTCAGGATCAGAGGTTTGACCCCATTGTCAGGATCAGTGGTTTAACCCCATTGTCAGGATCAGTGGTTTAACCCTATTGTCAGGATCAGTGGTTTAACCCCATTGTCAAGATCAGTGGTGTCTCCCATTGTGAGGATCAGTGGTTTCCCCCCGTTGTCAGGATCAGAGGTTTCCCCCCATTGTCAGGATCAGTGGATTCCCCCCATTGTCAGGATCAGTGGTTTCCCCCCATTGTCAGGATCAGTGGTTTCCCCCCATTGTCAGGATCAGTGGATTCCCCCCATTGTCAGGATCAGTGGATTCCCCCCATTGTCAGGATCAGTGGTTTCCCCCATTGTCAGGATCATTGGTGTCCCCCCATTGTCAGGATCAGTGGTTTCACCCATTGTCAGGATCAGTGGTTTCCCCCCGTTGTCAGGATCAGTGGTTTCCTCCCGTTGTCAGGATCAGAGGTTTTCCCCCTTTGTCAGGATCAGTGGTTTCCCCCATTGTCAAGATCGGTGGTTTACCCCATTGTCAGGATCAGTGGTTTCCCCCCATTGTCAGGATCAGTGGTTTCCCCCATTGTCAGGATCAGTGGTTTCCCTCCATTGTCAGGATCAGTGGTTTCCCCCATTGTCAGGATCAGTCGTTTCCCTCCATTGTCAGGATTAGTGGTTTCCCCCATTGTCAGGATCAGTGGTTTCCCCCATTGTCAGGATCAGTGGTTTAACCCCATTGTCAGGATCAGTGGTTTAACCCCATTGTCAGGATCAGTGGTTTAACCCCATTGTCAGGATCAGAGATTTCCCCCATTGTCAGGATCAGTGGTTTAACCCCATTGTCAGGATCAGTGGTTTAACCCCATTGTCAGAATCAGTGGTTTAACCCCATTGTCAGGATCAGTGGTTTAACCCCATTGTCAGGATCAGTAGTTTGACCCCATTGTCAGGATCAGTGGTTTAACCCTATTGTCAGGATCAGTGATTTAACCCCATTGTCAGGATCAGTGGTTTAACCCCATTGTCAGGATCAGTGGTTTCCCCCCGTTGTCAGGATCAGTGGTGTCTCCCATTGTGAGGATCAGTGGTTTCCCCCCATTGTCAGGATCAGAGGTTTCCCCCCATTGTCAGGATCAGTGGTTTCCCCCATTGTCAGGATCAGTGGTGTCTCCCCATTGTGAGGATCAGTGGTTTCCCACCATTGTCAGGATCAGTAATTTCCCCCCATTGTCAGGATCAGTGGTTTCCCCCCATTGTCAGGATCTTTGGTTTCCCTCCATTGTCAGGATCAGTGGCTTCCCCCATTGTCAGGATCAGAGGTTTCCCCCCATTGTAAGGATCAGTGGTTTCCCCCATTTTCAGGATCAGTGGTTTCCCCCCGTTGTCAGGATCAGTGGTTTCCCCCCGTTGTCAGGATCAGAGGTTTCCCCCCTTTGTCAGGATCAGTGGTTTCCCCCATTGTCAGGATCAGTGGTTTCCCCCATTGTCAGGATCAGTGGTTCAACCCCATTGTCAGGATCAGTGGTTTGACCCCATTGTCAGGATCAGTGGTTTAACCCTATTGTCAGGATCAGTGGTTTAACCCCATTGTCAAGATCAGTGGTGTCTCCCATTGTGAGGATCAGTGGTTTCCCCCCGTTGCAGGATCAGAGGTTTCCCCCCATTGTCAGGATCAGTGGATTCCCCCCATTGTCAGGATCAGTGGTTTCCCCCCATTGTCAGGATCAGTGGTTTCCCCCCATTGTCAGGATCAGTGGTTTCCCTCCATTGTCAGGATCAGTGGTTTCCCCCATTGTCAGGATCAGAGGTTTCCCCCCACTGTCAGGATCAGTGGTTTCCCCCATTGTCAGGATCAGTGGTGTCTCCCCATTGTGAGGATCAGTGGTTTCCCCCCGTTGTCAGGATCAGAGGTTTCCCCCAGTGTCAGGATCAGTGGTTTCCCCCCGTTGTCAGGATCGGTGGTTTCCCCCCGTTGTCAGGATCAGAGGTTTCCTCCCGTTGTCAGGATCAGAGGTTTTCCCCCTTTGTCAGGATCAGTGGTTTCCCCCATTGTCAGGATCGGTGGTTTACCCCATTGTCAGGATCAGTGGTTTCTCCCTGTTGTCAGCATCAGTGGTTTAACCCCCTTGTCAGGATCAGTGGTTTCCCCCATTGTCAGGATCAGTGGTTTCCAGAATTGTCAGGATCATTGGTTTAACCCCATTGTCAGGATCAGAGATTTCCCCCATTGTCAGGATCAGTGGTTTAACCCCATTGTCAGGATCAGTGGTTTAACCCCATTGTCAGAATCAGTGGTTTAACCCCATTGTCAGGATCAGTGGTTTAACCCCATTGTCAGGATCAGTAGTTTGACCCCATTGTCAGGATCAGTGGTTTAACCCTATTGTCAGGATCAGTGATTTAACCCCATTGTCAGGATCAGTGGTTTAACCCCATTGTCAGGATCAGTGGTTTCCCCCCGTTGTCAGGATCAGTGGTGTCTCCCATTGTGAGGATCAGTGGTTTCCCCCCATTGTCAGGATCAGAGGTTTCCCCCCATTGTCAGGATCAGTGGTTTCCCCCATTGTCAGGATCAGTGGTGTCTCCCCATTGTGAGGATCAGTGGTTTCCCACCATTGTCAGGATCAGTAATTTCCCCCCATTGTCAGGATCAGTGGTTTCCCCCCATTGTCAGGATCTTTGGTTTCCCTCCATTGTCAGGATCAGTGGCTTCCCCCATTGTCAGGATCAGAGGTTTCCCCCCATTGTAAGGATCAGTGGTTTCCCCCATTTTCAGGATCAGTGGTTTCCCCCCGTTGTCAGGATCAGTGGTTTCCCCCCGTTGTCAGGATCAGAGGTTTCCCCCCTTTGTCAGGATCAGTGGTTTCCCCCATTGTCAGGATCAGTGGTTTCCCCCATTGTCAGGATCAGTGGTTCAACCCCATTGTCAGGATCAGTGGTTTGACCCCATTGTCAGGATCAGTGGTTTAACCCCATTGTCAGGATCAGTGGTTTAACCCTATTGTCAGGATCAGTGGTTTAACCCCATTGTCAAGATCAGTGGTGTCTCCCATTGTGAGGATCAGTGGTTTCCCCCCGTTGCAGGATCAGAGGTTTCCCCCCATTGTCAGGATCAGTGGATTCCCCCCATTGTCAGGATCAGTGGTTTCCCCCCATTGTCAGGATCAGTGGTTTCCCCCCATTGTCAGGATCAGTGGTTTCCCTCCATTGTCAGGATCAGTGGTTTCCCCCATTGTCAGGATCAGAGGTTTCCCCCCACTGTCAGGATCAGTGGTTTCCCCCATTGTCAGGATCAGTGGTGTCTCCCCATTGTGAGGATCAGTGGTTTCCCCCCGTTGTCAGGATCAGAGGTTTCCCCCAGTGTCAGGATCAGTGGTTTCCCCCCATTGTCAGGATCAGTGGTTTCCCTCCATTGTCAGGATCAGTGGTTTCCCCCATTGTCAGGATCAGTGGTTTCCCCCCATTGTCAGGATCAGTGGTTTCCCTCCATTGTCAGGATCAGTGGTTTCCCCCATTGTCAGGATCAGAGGTTTCCCCCCACTGTCAGGATCAGTGGTTTCCCCCATTGTCAGGATCAGTGGTGTCTCCCCATTGTGAGGATCAGTGGTTTCCCCCCGTTGTCAGGATCAGAGGTTTCCCCCAGTGTCAGGATCAGTGGTTTCCCCCCGTTGTCAGGATCGGTGGTTTCCCCCCGTTGTCAGGATCAGAGGTTTCCTCCCGTTGTCAGGATCAGAGGTTTTCCCCCTTTGTCAGGATCAGTGGTTTCCCCCATTGTCAGGATCGGTGGTTTACCCCATTGTCAGGATCAGTGGTTTCTCCCTGTTGTCAGCATCAGTGGTTTAACCCCCTTGTCAGGATCAGTGGTTTCCCCCATTGTCAGGATCAGTGGTTTCCAGAATTGTCAGGATCATTGGTTTCCCCCCATTGTCAGGATCAGTGGTTTCCCCCATTGTCAGGATCAGTGGTTTCCCTCCATTGTCAGGATCAGTGGTTTCCCCCATTGTCAGGATCAGTGGTTTCCCTCCATTGTCAGGATCAGTGGTTTCCCCCATTGTCAGGATCAGTAGTTTCCCCCATTGTCAGGATCAGTGGTTTAACCCCATTGTCAGGATCAGTGGTTTAACCCCATTGTCAGGATCAGTGGTTTAACCCCATTGTCAGGATCAGAGATTTCCCCCATTGTCAGGATCAGTGGTTTAACCCCATTGTCAGGATCAGTGGTTTAACCCCATTGTCAGAATCAGTGGTTTAACCCCATTGTCAGGATCAGTGGTTTAACCCCATTGTCAGGATCAGTAGTTTGACCACATTGTCAGGATCAGTGGTTTAACCCTATTGTCAGGATCAGTGATTTAACCCCATTGTCAGGATCAGTGGTTTAACCCCATTGTCAGGATCAGTGGTTTCCCCCCGTTGTCAGGATCAGTGGTGTCTCCCATTGTGAGGATCAGTGGTTTCCCCCCATTGTCAGGATCAGAGGTTTCCCCCCATTGTCAGGATCAGTGGTTTCCCCCATTGTCAGGATCAGTGGTGTCTCCCCATTGTGAGAATCAGTGGTTTCCCTCCATTGTCAGGATCAGTGGTTTAACCCCATTGTCAGGATCAGTGGTGTCTCCCATTGTCAGGATCAGTGGTTTCCCCCCGTTGTCAGGATCAGTGGTGTCTCCCATTGTGAGGATCAGTGATTTCCCCCCGTTGTCAGGATCAGAGGTTTCCCCCCATTGTCAGGATCAGTGGTTTCCCCCATTGTCAGGATCAGTGGTGTCTCCCCATTGTGAGGATCAGTGGTTTCCCACCATTGTCAGGATCAGTAATTTCCCCCCATTGTCAGGATCAGTGGTTTCCCCCCATTGTCAGGATCTTTGGTTTCCCTCCATTGTCAGGATCAGTGGCTTCCCCCATTGTCAGGATCAGAGGTTTCCCCCCATTGTAAGGATCAGTGGTTTCCCCCATTTTCAGGATCAGTGGTTTCCCCCCGTTGTCAGGATCAGTGGTTTCCCCCCGTTGTCAGGATCAGAGGTTTCCCCCCTTTGTCAGGATCAGTGGTTTCCCCCATTGTCAGGATCAGTGGTTTCCCCCATTGTCAGGATCAGTGGTTCAACCCCATTGTCAGGATCAGTGGTTTGACCCCATTGTCAGGATCAGTGGTTTAACCCCATTGTCAGGATCAGTGGTTTAACCCTATTGTCAGGATCAGTGGTTTAACCCCATTGTCAAGATCAGTGGTGTCTCCCATTGTGAGGATCAGTGGTTTCCCCCCGTTGCAGGATCAGAGGTTTCCCCCCATTGTTAGGATCAGTGGATTCCCCCCATTGTCAGGATCAGTGGTTTCCCCCCATTGTCAGGATCAGTGGTTTCCCCCCATTGTCAGGATCAGTGGTTTCCCTCCATTGTCAGGATCAGTGGTTTCCCCCATTGTCAGGATCAGAGGTTTCCCCCCACTGTCAGGATCAGTGGTTTCCCCCATTGTCAGGATCAGTGGTGTCTCCCCATTGTGAGGATCAGTGGTTTCCCCCCGTTGTCAGGATCAGAGGTTTCCCCCATTGTCAGGATCAGTGGTTTCCCCCCGTTGTCAGGATCGGTGGTTTCCCCCCGTTGTCAGGATCAGAGGTTTCCTCCCGTTGGCAGGATCAGAGGTTTTCCCCCTTTGTCAGGATCAGTGGTTTCCCCCATTGTCAGGATCGGTGGTTTACCCCATTGTCAGGATCAGTGGTTTCTCCCCGTTGTCAGCATCAGTGGTTTAACCCCCTTGTCAGGATCAGTGGTTTCCCCCCATTGTCAGGATCAGTGGTTTCCAGAATTGTCAGGATCATTGGTTTCCCCCCATTGTCAGGATCAGTGGTTTCCCCCCATTGTCAGGATCAGTGGTTTCCCTCCATTGTCAGGATCAGTGGTTTCCCGCATTGTCAGGATCAGAGATTTCCCCCCACTGTCAGGATCAGTGGTTTCCTCCCGTTGTCAGGATCAGAGGTTTGACCCCATTGTCAGGATCAGTGGTTTAACCCCATTGTCAGGATCAGTGGTTTAACCCTATTGTCAGGATCAGTGGTTTAACCCCATTGTCAAGATCAGTGGTGTCTCCCATTGTGAGGATCAGTGGTTTCCCCCCGTTGTCAGGATCAGAGGTTTCCCCCCATTGTCAGGATCAGTGGATTCCCCCCATTGTCAGGATCAGTGGTTTCCCCCCATTGTCAGGATCAGTGGTTTCCCCCCATTGTCAGGATCAGTGGATTCCCCCCATTGTCAGGATCAGTGGATTCCCCCCATTGTCAGGATCAGAGGTTTCCCCCCACTGTCAGGATCAGTGGTTTCCCCCATTGTCAGGATCAGTGGTGTCTCCCCATTGTGAGGATCAGTGGTTTCCCCCAGTGTCAGGATCAGTGGTTTCCCCCCGTTGTCAGGATCGGTGGTTTCCCCCCGTTGTCAGGATCAGAGGTTTCCTCCCGTTGTCAGGATCAGAGGTTTTCCCCCGTTGTCAGGATCAGTGGTTTCCCCCATTGTCAGGATCGGTGGTTTACCCCATTGTCAGGATCAGTGGTTTCTCCCTGTTGTCAGCATCAGTGGTTTAACCCCCTTGTCAGGATCAGTGGTTTCCCCCCATTGTCAGGATCAGTGGTTTCCAGAATTGTCAGGATCATTGGTTTCCCCCCATTGTCAGGATCAGTGGTTTCCCCCATTGTCAGGATCAGTGGTTTCCCTCCATTGTCAGGATCAGTGGTTTCCCCCATTGTCAGGATCAGTGGTTTACCTCCATTGTCAGGATCAGTGGTTTCCCCCATTGTCAGGATCAGTAGTTTCCCCCATTGTCAGGATCAGTGGTTTAACCCCATTGTCAGGATCAGTGGTTTAACCCCATTGTCAGGATCAGTGGTTTAACCCCATTGTCAGGATCAGAGATTTCCCCCATTGTCAGGATCAGTGGTTTAACCCCATTGTCAGGATCAGTGGTTTAACCCCATTGTCAGAATCAGTGGTTTAACCCCATTGTCAGGATCAGTGGTTTAACCCCATTGTCAGGATCAGTAGTTTGACCCCATTGTCAGGATCAGTGGTTTAACCCTATTGTCAGGATCAGTGATTTAACCCCATTGTCAGGATCAGTGGTTTAACCCCATTGTCAGGATCAGTGGTTTCCCCCCGTTGTCAGGATCAGTGGTGTCTCCCATTGTGAGGATCAGTGGTTTCCCCCCATTGTCAGGATCAGAGGTTTCCCCCCATTGTCAGGATCAGTGGTTTCCCCCATTGTCAGGATCAGTGGTGTCTCCCCATTGTGAGAATCAGTGGTTTCCCTCCATTGTCAGGATCAGTGGTTTAACCCCATTGTCAGGATCAGTGGTGTCTCCCATTGTCAGGATCAGTGGTTTCCCCCCGTTGTCAGGATCAGTGGTGTCTCCCATTGTGAGGATCAGTGGTTTCCCCCCGTTGTCAGGATCAGAGGTTTCCCCCCATTGTCAGGATCAGTGGTTTCCCCCATTGTCAGGATCAGTGGTGTCTCCCCATTGTGAGGATCAGTGGTTTCCCACCATTGTCAGGATCAGTAATTTCCCCCCATTGTCAGGATCAGTGGTTTCCCCCCATTCTCAGGATCTTTGGTTTCCCTCCATTGTCAGGATCAGTGGTTTCCCCCATTGTCAGGATCAGAGGTTTCCCCCCATTGTAAGGATCAGTGGTTTCCCCCATTTTCAGGATCAGTGGTTCCCCCCCGTTGTCAGGATCAGTGTTTTCCCCCCGTTGTCAGGATCAGAGGTTTCCCCCCTGTGTCAGGATCAGTGGTTTCCCCCATTGTCAGGATCAGTGGTTTCCCCCATTGTCAGGATCAGTGGTTCAACCCCATTGTCAGGATCAGTGGTGTCTCCCATTGTGAGGATCAGTGGTTTCCCCCCGTTGTCAGGATCAGAGGTTTCCCCCCATTGTCAGGATCAGTGGTTTCCCCCATTGTCAGGATCAGTGGTGTCTCCCCATTGTGAGGATCAGTGGTTTCCCACCATTGTCAGGATCAGTGGTTTCCCCCCATTGTCAGGATCAGTGGTTTCCCCCCATTGTCAGGATCAGTGGTTTCCCCCCATTGTCAGGATCAGTGGTTTCCCCCCATTGTCAGGATCAGTGGTTTCCCTCCATTGTCAGGATCACTGGTTTCCCGCATTGTCAGGATCAGAGGTTTCCCCCCACTGTCAGGATCAGTGGTTTCCTCCCGTTGTCAGGATCAGAGGTTTGACCCCATTGTCAGGATCAGTGGTTTAACCCCATTGTCAGGATCAGTGGTTTAACCCTATTGTCAGGATCAGTGGTTTAACCCCATTGTCAAGATCAGTGGTGTCTCCCATTGTGAGGATCAGTGGTTTCCCCCCGTTGTCAGGATCAGAGGTTTCCCCCCATTGTCAGGATCAGTGGATTCCCCCCATTGTCAGGATCAGTGGTTTCCCCCCATTGTCAGGATCAGTGGTTTCCCCCCATTGTCAGGATCAGTGGATTCCCCCCATTGTCAGGATCAGTGGATTCCCCCCATTGTCAGGATCAGTGGATTCCCCCATTGTCAGGATCATTGGTGTCCCCCCATTGTCAGGATCAGTGGTTTCACCCATTGTCAGGATCAGTGGTTTCCCCCCGTTGTCAGGATCAGTGGTTTCCTCCCGTTGTCAGGATCAGAGGTTTTCCCCCTTTGTCAGGATCAGTGGTTTCCCCCATTGTCAGGATCGGTGGTTTACCCCATTGTCAGGATCAGTGGTTTCTCCCTGTTGTCAGCATCGGTGGATTAACCCCCTTGTCAGGATCAGTGGTTTCCCCCCATTGTCAGTATCAGTGGTTTCCAGAATTGTCAGGATCATTGGTTTCCCCCCATTGTCAGGATCAGTGGTTTCCCCCATTGTCAGGATCAGTGGTTTCCCTCCATTGTCAGGATCAGTGGTTTACCCCATTGTCAGGATCAGTCGTTTCCCAACATTGTCAGGATCAGTGGTTTCCCCCATTGTCAGGATCAGTGGTTTCCCCCATTGTCAGGATCAGTGGTTTAACCCCATTGTCAGGATCAGTGGATTAACCCCATTGTCAGGATCAGTGGTTTAACCCCATTGTCAGGATCAGAGATTTCCCCCATTGTCAGGATCAGTGGTTTAACCCCATTGTCAGGATCAGTGGTTTAACCCCATTGTCAGAATCAGTGGTTTAACCCCATTGTCAGGATCAGTGGTTTAACCCCATTGTCAGGATCAGTAGTTTGACCCCATTGTCAGGATCAGTGGTTTAACCCTATTGTCAGGATCAGTGATTTAACCCCATTGTCAGGATCAGTGGTTTAACCCCATTGTCAGGATCAGTGGTTTCCCCCCGTTGTCAGGATCAGTGGTGTCTCCCATTGTGAGGATCAGTGGTTTCCCCCCATTGTCAGGATCAGAGGTTTCCCCCCATTGTCAGGATCAGTGGTTTCCCCCATTGTCAGGATCAGTGGTGTCTCCCCATTGTGAGAATCAGTGGTTTCCCTCCATTGTTAGGATCAGTGGTTTAACCCCATTGTCAGGATCAGTGGTGTCTCCCATTGTCAGGATCAGTGGTTTCCCCCCGTTGTCAGGATCAGTGGTGTCTCCCATTGTGAGGATCAGTGGTTTCCCCCCGTTGTCAGGATCAGAGGTTTCCCCCCATTGTCAGGATCAGTGGTTTCCCCCATTGTCAGGATCAGTGGTGTCTCCCCATTGTGAGGATCAGTGGTTTCCCACCATTGTCAGGATCAGTAATTTCCCCCCATTGTCAGGATCAGTGGTTTCCCCCCATTGTCAGGATCTTTGGTTTCCCTCCATTGTCAGGATCAGTGGCTTCCCCCATTGTCAGGATCAGAGGTTTCCCCCCATTGTAAGGATCAGTGGTGTCTCCCATTGTCAGGATCAGTGGTTTCCCCCCGTTGTCAGGATCAGTGGTGTCTCCCATTGTGAGGATCAGTGGTTTCCCCCCGTTGTCAGGATCAGAGGTTTCCCCCCATTGTCAGGATCAGTGGTTTCCCCCATTGTCAGGATCAGTGGTGTCTCCCCATTGTGAGGATCAGTGGTTTCCCACCATTGTCAGGATCAGTAATTTCCCCCCATTGTCAGGATCAGTGGTTTCCCCCCATTGTCAGGATCTTTGGTTTCCCTCCATTGTCAGGATCAGTGGCTTCCCCCATTGTCAGGATCAGAGGTTTCCCCCCATTGTAAGGATCAGTGGTTTCCCCCATTTTCAGGATCAGTGGTTTCCCCCCGTTGTCAGGATCAGTGGTTTCCCCCCGTTGTCAGGATCAGAGGTTTCCCCCCTTTGTCAGGATCAGTGGTTTCCCCCATTGTCAGGATCAGTGGTTTCCCCCATTGTCAGGATCAGTGGTTCAACCCCATTGTCAGGATCAGTGGTTTGACCCCATTGTCAGGATCAGTGGTTTAACCCCATTGTCAGGATCAGTGGTTTAACCCTATTGTCAGGATCAGTGGTTTAACCCCATTGTCAAGATCAGTGGTGTCTCCCATTGTGAGGATCAGTGGTTTCCCCCCGTTGCAGGATCAGAGGTTTCCCCCCATTGTCAGGATCAGTGGTTTCCAGAATTGTCAGGATCATTGGTTTCCCCCCATTGTCAGGATCAGTGGTTTCCCCCATTGTCAGGATCAGTGGTTTCCCTCCATTGTCAGGATCAGTGGTTTCCCCCATTGTCAGGATCAGTGGTTTACCTCCATTGTCAGGATCAGTGGTTTCCCCCATTGTCAGGATCAGTAGTTTCCCCCATTGTCAGGATCAGTGGTTTAACCCCATTGTCAGGATCAGTGGTTTAACCCCATTGTCAGGATCAGTGGTTTAACCCCATTGTCAGGATCAGAGATTTCCCCCATTGTCAGGATCAGTGGTTTAACCCCATTGTCAGGATCAGTGGTTTAACCCCATTGTCAGAATCAGTGGTTTAACCCCATTGTCAGGATCAGTGGTTTAACCCCATTGTCAGGATCAGTAGTTTGACCCCATTGTCAGGATCAGTGGTTTAACCCTATTGTCAGGATCAGTGATTTAACCCCATTGTCAGGATCAGTGGTTTAACCCCATTGTCAGGATCAGTGGTTTCCCCCCGTTGTCAGGATCAGTGGTGTCTCCCATTGTGAGG